>NW_010136600.1:0-42537 GCF_000699245.1 Pterocles gutturalis | reverse complement strand
TTTTTTTTTAATTCCCACTCTGAGGTTCCTTTTACAAGTTTGATTGGACTACAACCAAAAAAAAAACCAAAACAAAAAAAAAACCTGACTCACAATTTGCAAGCCCTGTACTTCAGCCAGCTCCACTCTGCAGTTTAATTGCTTGAAAGCAGAGGCCATGTGTTGTGTTCTCGCGGGGGCACAGGGGAAGGTGAAACGAAAGACAGGGAAGAAAAAAATAAAAATAAAAAGCAACCCTTAGAATAAAATGAAATAGGACCGCTTCAGGGCTGTAGCAGTCTAAAGATCAACAACATGAAGACAAGTCTCAAGGACAGCCCTTCCTTCCCCGTGCCTTTTTTACAAGCACATCTTTCCAGGTGATGCTCTCCTGCTCCCCTCGGCACGCAGACACGGTCCTTGTTAGAACACGTGCAACCTGAAAGGTTTTGCAGGTTTAATGGGATGGTCATCTTCTCAACAAAAAACATTTCACAAGTGTTAAGACATCACTTTCCAACCTCCTGAACAAATTAACTCGCAGGCTGTATTTTTCAAGTCTCTACTTGGTGATGTCTGACGAGATGCCCAAGGTTACGACTTGAACGTTGCCCTCTGTATTTCATTTTGAAGCAGTGCGTCCCTTTAGCAGACTGCCGGATTTATTATGCCAAAAGCTGGGACTCTACATCATGCGTTTAAGAAAGATCCAAAATATTCTGAAGGGAGCTTTCCCACCACATGTGAGCTGCTGTTGTGCAGTGCTGACTATCAGCTCCCTGGTAGGCATTTTTAAATCAAGTACGTTTTAATACCACAAAGGTAGAGGCCCTTATGCTCTTGCCATGGCCACCTTAGATTTGACAAATTCTCCCAAGGAGCAGCCTCCCTGTATCCCCTGTACTGATAAATTACTTCTAAGATGCTAGGAACTGGGGTTCATATCTTCCATCGCTTTGTAGGCACTTACACACCTGCGCAAGTATGAAATAAAGACACCCCAGTAGAAAACGGAGGAAGAAACGGGTATTCATGGCTTGTTTGCTCAAAGAAAAAGTCTCTGCAGCTGTGTGGCACATGGACACTGCTCCTGCAGATTTCCCCCTATTCTGCCATGCCTTTTCCCATCCCTGATGGAGTACATTTCCACGGTCCCAGCATCTCACCTTCATCATCCGTGTGCGCCAACTGATCTACAAGAGCACAAAGACAGCATCCCCGCTCCGTGCTGCAGAGACAGGCTACCAATGGTGCTGTTCCCATTCTTTCCAGCTTTGATCTGACCATGCCCATTTCAAAAACAGTTAAAAAAAAAATTCAAACTGCTGAAGACAAGTATAGGTTCATTTTAACTTCTCTGCACTGCAGAAAACAGTGGGTCTTGGATGCCCGATTTCTGCTGGGCGACTAGACTTTCCGAACTGGTGAGCTTCTATGGCACACAAGCATAACACATACATAAGCAGTGAAGCTGTAACTCAATTTATTTTACCTTTTTCAATATACAAAAGTTGTCCATCTATATAACTGAGTTGAAAGTAAATGACAGAGAAGCAAGACAAGATACATCACTCAGCTCCACATACCTAGTTTGTCCTGTTTCTTCTCTAATCCACCAAAATCAAAGACAAACTTTCCAACAGTCCCAAGTGGTACCTTCTCTCCCTCCTCCTCATGATGTTATGTGAACTTTGTTTCAACTCTTTAACAAAAGGTTTTCTGACTTCATGGCAAAAAAGGAAGGCATCAAAATAATTTGGGGGAGATGAGGAGTACAAAGGAGACAGAGCGATGATGACCCCGCCAGCTAAAGACCCAGCCCTGAGGACCTGCTCCGAGGAGAAGGGTTTGCACACAGCGTTTTGGACAAGCAAGCCATGGAAAATCCCAGAGAAGGTCTCTGCACACGGTAAGAGATCAGATTAGGCTGTGGTCTCACAAAAGCAACTTGTTTCCTATGAAACAACATGGCTTGCCTTTGAACGAGCAGATTCAGAAGTAGAAAAAGAAACAGGGATTCATTTTTGTGGGTCCTGTAATGCAGGGATCAGCAATGTGGGAAGTCAGACCTCCTTCCCTTCATGGATTTCAGTTACTCTAATCAAGCACATAGATTTTTAAAATAAATTCCTAGGACGTCACTTTAATGAATAAACTAATGAAAAGTATAATACTTAACCAAAACCATTTACTCAATTTAAAGAATAAAATCTTTTGCATTTTTCTCATCTGCGCTGTAAAGCAGATATTTATAATTTTCATTTATTTATATTAAAATCTCATGAAAGACATGTACCAGATTGCGTCTGACAGACTGCCATGTATTATTTCCAAATTCCAGTTAAATGAAAAAGTAGAGAGATGACTAACACTGAACTTATTTGAATTTACTCAACACTGAGGAGCTTGACAAAAAAGGGACTGGGTACAAAACAGCACATGGCTGGGCAGAGTGAAAACCATACAGGCTGATATAAGCCTTCAACATAACGCAGATCTATCTCCACGTGAAACAGAGCGATTCCTCCAAACCATACATAATCGGAGACTTGGATAAATGGGACCAAAATCTGAACCTTTTCCAGTTTCAGTTTTAATACTGTAAAACATTCAGCCTAGCTTTTGCAAAACAAAACTTTCTTTTTCCTTTCAACTTCCTCGGGTTTTTTTCCTTATTTTTTTCTTGTTTTGGAAAAGGATTGCAACTGTCTGTAGCTGCTGACACTCACGGCACTTCATTGCTCAATGATGCACCACCATGATATTCCCTGGAACAACTGCATGTCACAGAGCAGCTCTATTGCCTTCAGTGCCTCTGCAGCAGGGGATTCGGGAGAAGCCAGTAAAGACACCTCTGCAGCAGACTTGTTTACTGAAAGAACTGAATTTGACATTTAAAAAAACCAATCTGACATTCTGTTATACTGTAACATAGCATCTCTTAAATGGAAAGCGCAGTGGAAACAGCAACAGCAGAGGCAGAGAAGGGTTTGGCATAACCAGCTTGCTGAGTTTACACTCAAACTGATTTATTTTAATTTAGCTGAAGATTTTTTTTTTAAAAAACAGCACGGCCAAGAGCAATATTAAGCAAAAAGACATGGAAAATTATAACAGATTACCTCTGGTTTATCTCTGTTCAGCAAGGGCTTTTGATGGCAGGCCATAACTCATAGTTTGTTTAAACAGCTCCTAAGCATTTATGGTCTGAAGATGGGGGTGCTAACCTTGCTGAAGTAGCCTTGTAGCCTGAAGTACCTTTGTGACATTGATTTCTAGTCCAACTATTCTGCCAACTTACCTGCTTGAAACTCTGAATTCCCAATGGTTAAAAAAGAATACATATTTGTAAACACTGACCATAGCAGAAAGTACTGCTGGAACATAAACGTTTTGATTTAAACAGCAACAGAAAACAACTGATCTGATACACAGCAAAATTATCAGTTTGTTATTGGAGATTGTAGTTGCTGCTTTCTCCTCCCTGTACTGAACAATTCATTAGAGCAATTAGAGATTAATGGCATCATTAGTTTTCTTCTATGTCTCCTATTCTTTAAGAGAGACAGTAAATACTAGTTTAACAGAAACTCACCAGTGGAGTGTCCTTCCCCCCGACGATGCTGAGTCCTAGGCCTGACCGACCCTTAGATATCTCTATAGTCATCTCCTGCCCCGGAACTATAGGACATGTTGCTGGATCCACAGGCAATGGAGGTGCAAAGACGCCTAAAACCATGAAAAGGTAAAGAAATAAGTCACCCTATCCAAGGAGAAAATGAAAACCATCAAAGGATTCACATGAGAGCAACTGATTAAGATCTCACATTTTGCTCTTTACCGATCTGAATCAAACCAGAACACTACTCTGAGTCACTTCTGAAGTCTCTAGATCAGAATGACTTGAGTTCTGGAAGTAAATGTTCAGAGTGAACATCTGGGAGGACACCTAATTCAGTTATAGATCATATATATTCCGATCATGATGGCAAGGTGCATTCCATTCAGGACAGGTAAGGTGGTGTTCCAGCACCATGGAATGGACAGCATGTCCCAGATTGACTTTCCTTCTGTTTTAATCAAAAAAAGGAACAATGCCTTTGTGTGCAAATATCAACAAAAACAAGCAAAGACACCTTCAAGCTCACAAACATTGTAAAACGAGAGAAAAGTACAAACACTTTATAAAATAACCTAAAATAGGTCATTGGATGTTAAAAGAAAAAAATTTCAGCAAAAGTTATCTGGAAAAAAAAAGAAAGAAAAACCCATCCTGCGTTGGAGTACTAAATATACACTATATTGGCAGAAAAAAAAAAAGTTTCATACTACGGCTGGTGACTTCTGTCTCTGGAGAAAGATAAGTAGGTGCTGGCACCAGGGGTATCTCCTGTGCGTTGACTGATCCTTTTGTTGAAGATTTGGATTGTTTGATCTGGTTGAGGACCTAAAAGCAAAGCAGAAGCAGAAGAGATCATTTCTCAGTCACAGAAAGGCACGTAATGTGGACATCACCATTCACTGTTGATTATCACAGCTTACTAAATCCACTAAGTCAACAGAAGGGAAACAAGCAATAAGCATAGACGAACTGAAAACATTCTCTTCGTAAATAAATGGAAAATCAGGATGAGTGGATAAGTGTGCTTCCAGAAATGCTCATGAAGGAAGTGGGGACAGGACTTCACCTTTCTCGGCTGTGCCTCTCATACCAAATAACCTGGGTCTGATTGTTTGGTTTGTCTTTTTTTTTTTTTTCCACTTTTAAATAGTAAAGAACATCCTTGACATTAGGCTGTGTGACTCCTTCTACATACTTAAAGAGAAGCAAGTAATTTTTAAGTATCCCCCCAAGAAAATGATTTTAATGTCTCCCCAGTTAACCCCTTCGCCCCATAAATCACTCAATCTTCAACGAGATCAAGCCCCCAGAACCCCTCGTTATCGGTTGACATAAACACACACATTTTCGGGGAGCTGCTCCTCCACGTCTTGCGGATCTGCCACCACTGGTTTATCAGCTTTAAATTTCACATCCTAAAAAGAAAAAAAAAGAAAGTGAGGTGTATTAAAAATGTCACATTGGCTGAAATAAAACATCCTCCAAAACTCAAAATGATGATTCTAGGCAAAACCAGTGATATTTCATCATCCAAGTATACTTGTAGCACAACACAAACCTGAATCCCAGAACTTAGAAGTGAAAAAACCAGTATGAATACAGGGAATACCAGGAATTACTAAAAACAACAGTTTTGAAGGCATACAGTGTAAGAAAAGGGCTTTTGGGGAGATGATCACACATGGCCTATACTGCTCCTGAGCAATAAGAAGCTCTAAGGAAAAGGAAGCACGTCCTCTGGGACACCTGGGACAGCAGGTACTGGTGTGCCAAACCCATTGCTGGACAGATGCTGTGGTCCTACAGCAGGAAGGGGTTCACAGTCTCTTCTCTCCTTCCCGCTCCCTTTTTCCATCCTCCTCAGCAGCACCGATGCTGCCAGAACTTAAAGTAACTGCTTAAAATGCATCATCCAGCCTCCTTATAAATATCTCAGACAATGGCACTTCAATCATGGGCTCCACTTGTATCCTAATTTCTTTCCATATCCTTACAATACACTAAAAAAATATTTTTTTCTCCTAGTTGTACAACTGCTTCCAGACAGTTGCTGTGTCCCCCTCGTGTTAGCTCTTAGCCAAACTCAGGCCACTTTATTAGTTAGTTATCTTACCCTATGCTAAAAAAACCTGATGAACAGCCTAGTTTTCAGAAAAGCCGAGTACCAACTTCAAAAGACAACAGACATATTCTGCATCTCAAAAGAATTTCTAATGAAGATGGCAATTCATACACTTAAAAAACCCCACATAAATCAATTTTTAGGTAACCAAGCTCGAAAATACTGTCAGTACTTCAAGGACAGGTTTTCTGTTTGTGGTAAAGACAGGTTATTGTTCCAAGTTCTATTTTTTTAAGGAAAAGGAATCCTTTCCCAAACACCAGTTTAATTATCACACCCACAGGTCTGTGTGTCCTGAAGCAGGCACAGGCTCTGCCCGGACAGCGCAGGGTGCTCCCGAGCACCCACCACTGCTCAGGCCTTTCTCACCTCTGTAAAGTTCGAAGTTTTGAGAGCATCTCAATACCCCATAGATCACTTATTTTCCAATGACACCTTACAGAAAGCAAGAGAGCAACAGTCCCCAGAAAACCAGGACCTTCTCTCAGGCCACCTCAAACCTCAGCTGACGAGCACGCAGCCTCTGCCTGACACTTCCCCTGGCTCCAGGTCAGAAATGAAGTTGTTTTCTTTCCCCCCTCTTATCATCCGAGTCTGCTATGATGGCCATTATATAACTTTATACTTGCTAAAGTGATGAAGTGACAACAGAAAGTGTCTTGGGAGAGACTTATTTATCGGTACCAAAGAATTTATCGGTACCAAATGAGTAAGAATGAATTTTTTTTTTTCTATTACAGCTGTCACTTGGTGAGAGATCCTGCCCGTGCTCTGAGCTGTACATACTTGTGGAAGATCTTTGCTGATAAGCACATACTTTTTATTTACTCAGTGAACTTGATCTCGCTTGTTGACTTTTACATTCCTGATTTCTCCTGCCATATGACTGACAACTTCAATAACAGTGGTGAAGTCGCATTGGGGTGTAGCAGCAGCCACCACGCTATGAAAACCAAGGCACTGTTTTCTTTTGCCTCAACATCCACTAAAAGACTGCAAGAGCAATCTCATTTTCTCAAAATAACAAGCTGTCTAATGCTGCACTGCAGTGTCAAAGTCTTATTGTCAATACGACGATGAACTTATTTCCTTCTGGTCAGAAGAGACTGATCACAACCATCAGTATTTACAAAAATAAGATACACTTAGAAATACTTGCCATATAATTTCAAAATCCTTATTGAAATAAATATCTGAAATTACAAAACTGGCTTTCTCCACTATTTTTCATCCATTTCTGCCTCCAAACCAAGGGCTGGCCCAACTGAAGGCATTGTGGAATGAGCAGTTGGACCTACAGGCTTTCAAATACTTTTCTAAATCCACCTCTAAGCCATTAACTTTTCAGTATCTATTTATCTAGCATAAAAATTAGTAAGTCACCTCTAAGCAAATATCATATTTTCAAAACCCAGGACACAGTTTGCAAAATATACAATGGAGGTGGAAGAAGACATCTAAGAAAAAAAAAAAAATCCAGAAATGCCAGGTTTCCTTAGCACACCCCAACTGTGCCCGCAAAGCCAGCGTCGGCCAATGCACTCCTTGAAAAAATGAGCAGGCTGCTGGACAAAAAAGACTGTCTCAGCAAATTTTATGTACCTCTAGGTTAGTCACTCTTCAGCATATTTAATAGTTTTCCATTTTAAACTTTT
Source organism: Pterocles gutturalis (assembly GCF_000699245.1). NCBI lineage: Eukaryota > Metazoa > Chordata > Aves > Pterocliformes > Pteroclidae > Pterocles > Pterocles gutturalis. Next base: position 35,159 of record NW_010136600.1, on the reverse strand, counting down.
AACATAGAGTCAAAGAAAAGAGATTAGAGCTGCATCCTGAAGGACTTTCATATTTCTGATAACGCACAACCCTGACACACCACCCAACAGAAAATCCCATCCGTATCAATGGGGAGAGCAGTATTTATTACACTGCACACTGACAGCACCACATTAAAGCAGAAGTTATGGGCTTGATGTAGAAATTACTGAGAGTAACTCTATAGCTATGTTATTCAGGAGGCAAGACTAGATTATGATAATAGACATTTTGGCCTTAGAATTTATGAAGCTATGAATATAAATAAGAATATGATTTACAGACCATGCTTTTTTCTGAAGTTCGTCACACATGGATGGCAAGAGTGGAAACTCAATCTCCTTACTGAGAAAAAAACTCAAGAGAGGGACAAAATGCTACATAAAAACTCTTAACTCAATATTTTAACAAATTATACTGACTGCTTAGTTCACGCAACCAGTCTTGTATGTAAAGTTAAAAGCTTGATTCTGCTCTCACATGTACTGGATATCGGTTGACAAAAGTATTGTCGCAGTTTTAACCTTGGCTGGCAGCCAAACACCACAACAGCCGTTGCTCACCCTCACCCTCGGGGGAGAGAATTAAAAAGGGGTGAAGGGAAAAGAGACTTGTGGGTTGAGAGAAGAACAATTTAATAACTGAAGTACAATAATATTGGAAATAATAATGATGGCAATAATAGTACTATATACAAATATACAAATGAGTGACACACAGTGACACTGCTCACCACCTGATGACCAAGGCTCAGCCCGTTCCCAACTAACCATCCCAGAGCAGGGAGAGTCCCGAAATCATAATCCCAGAGATTGGAGATAAGAGCCCAAGTGTCTGAGAGACTGCCATGACCCTGGAGAGAGGGGCGACCCAGAGGGACACAACCCAGCGTGAGAGAGAGGACTTCCAGCCAGAGCCTCCCCTCTCTCCTGGCCATGCCGTGCGTGATATGGAACAGACCATCGGCCAGTTTGGGTCTCAGTCCCAACCCAAGGTCAAATCCTGGGCTGGTCACTGGGGCTGTGCTCCCTCCCAGCTCCTCCTGCCCCTGCAGACACGGGCACAGCAGAGAAGCTGGAAAGTCCTCGACTGTCCTGGCAGCAGCTCTGCCCATCAGTGTGTGATCAGCTTCTCCTCAGCACAAACCCAAACACAGCCTCACACCAGCTGCTGGGAGGAGAGTTCACTCTGTCCCAGCCGAAACCAGAACAAGTATGCTGTAATACACCAACAGAAAGGCAGACAGAAGATCAAGGCAATGAGCCAGTATTTTCTAAGCTCTGATCATCATTAAATACTGCTTTAAGTCACTTACAGCTTTGCTGGACTCATCAGTCAAGCTTTTCATGACAACTTCCAAACTCGGGTCTTCTCCACTGCTTGCAGGTTCAGTGCCACCATGATCCTGGTAGGAAGGATAGATAACAGCTTTTAAACAGAGCTATCTTCCCCCATAAGAGCTAAAGAAAAAAATTAGACAATTTTACCTTCTCTTTTGTTTTTCTAAACAATTAGCAGCATGAAAAAGTAAAAAGATCCAGAATTAAAGCATCCTAATGTCAAGAAACAAATAAGCAATACAGGTTCTGAAACAGGATTTTGAACAGGTTGGCAGCAGCAGGACTGAGTGCTCCACCCTGGAGGAATCACTGAAGCTCTTTTGGTCAGAGCACGTGGCCACCAAGCCCAGCAGGCTTAAGCCAGCAAGCAGCAGGACTGAGTGCTCCACCCTGGAGGAATCACTGAAGCTGAAGCTCTTTTGGTCAGAGCAAGTGGCCACCAAGCCCAGCAGGCTTAAGCCAGCACTGGAACACAATCCTCAACTGAACTGCAAATGTGGCTTCAGGATTCAGGTAGTTCTGCATTCCTGTGAGAATACTGCAAACAATGCTCACACAGCTACTGGAGAACCAACACAGGAAGGGAATGGCCCAAAAGATTTCAGGATTTTCACTAAGATGTGCTCCAGAACTTTCTCCTGTAAAAGATTCCAAACAAAAAACGGCCCTCGAAACATAAACTAGCACGACACTAAGCAGAAAAGCTTGTCTGATCAGGAGTTCCTTGTGTTTTCTCTAGATAAAAAATAGCACATATTTAAGAAACACATCCTTGCAAGAAAAAATTATTTCCTGCCCACACTGACAATTAAGTTTCAATTTAAGTGTAGAATGAGAACCACACAAATGTCTCAACCACCACTTGAACAGGTAAAACCTCTGCAGTCGTACAAAGGCTCGCTCTGTTCAGTATTGCAACAAAATCTCTCATTCTGTGGCTTTCTGATGAATGAAACTTTTTAAAAGCAGATCTTTTACAGTAATTAATATTTAATATACTTTGCTTCTGGTGGCTTGTCCACAGTATTACACCACAATGTAGTCTTCTCCTGTCCTGCAACTCCATGCAATGAAGCAAGACCCTGTTTTAAGGCATATTTACTGTTTAACACTTTATTAAAAGACCTTAATGAAGATAAAGAGATAAGATGAAGCAAATTAACTCAACAGTACGTGGTAACTAAGGCACCCTGATTTTCCGTTACACTAGCCAGGCTATTTAATGTGATCCAACAAGTTTCATGTACAATGTATGTAACACACAATGTTAAATATTTATTTGGCATTTCAGAGATATTTGAAGACATAATTCAAGATACGATGCACAGTCAGTTTTGTTCTGCTTTATTTAAGGACAGGAACAGCCGACAAAGGAAAGCAATGTAAATTCTATACAACAGGATCTTTTGGTCACTTTTATTTTATATAAAAAAAGGATACTAGCTAGAAGTAAAAACCTGCATTTACTTATAAAACAGACAAGATGTAAATACTCAGAGTTTGCCATTAGTGCATGAAACTCAACCCGCAAGCATCTACCTCTAAAGGCAAACACGAGGCTGAGCGGTTGGGATTCCACATGCTGGGAGGGTCTAGTTACAGCCATTTGACCACAGCACAGAACGTGCCTAAACAAAGCTTCGCAGTTCATCCTGAAGACATAAATATTAACCAAAGCTGGGAACAAATGCAGGTATTAAAGAATCAACAAAAATAAAATGAACTCGGGCTCTGTAAACTGTAGAGTAATTTGCAATCCATCAGCTGCACCTGGGACATGCTGGTTTTATGCAGGAGAGAAGGAAAAGCCAAAGTACTGTCCAAAAATGACTGATCCAAACAAAAACTAAGCAGCTCTTGCACCCTGCAGCACTACGCTTGTATGGGAGTAGCCGTCAGTGGTAATATAATTTGGAAAGAAATAGCAAGCGTGCAAAGAGCAGATTCACCCAGCGCCACCTTGCGTGGACCCGTGCTGCGGGCTCACGGTAATGCTTATTGAAATACCAGGAGTTCAATGCACACGAATTCATCAACTCAAGGCAAGACCAAACACCAATCGAATTACAAAACATCTTTTGCTTTACTAGCTCAAATAGAAATAGAATTAAAAAGCAACAGCGAGGCTAACCATGTACTTTATCTAGAAAATGTAGTTACACCATATCGAGATGTCAAAATGATAACAATGTGGTGACACTGCAGGGATTCGCGGTGCACGAGAGAGCAATCAGTCTATGCTGGGGCTGAGACAGCGACTATGATCAAGGAAAATATTGATAATATTACCATACTAAGGAAGTTTTTGCATTGGAAGGTTGTATGCTACAGCACTGTGTGCTAGAGCTCACCAACTGCTAAAAATGAGCAGGAATCCGAGGGTCTGATGGCAGGGCACAGGACCAAGCGGTGGACCGGGCTCTCAGTTCGGCTGGGCTTGTCCCAAGGGGCTCTTGTAACACAAACCATGCACACAGTGATGTCTTTTACTGCTGGTCATCCCTACTTTGTTTTGAGAGATGCTGACAGGAGGGTATTCTGGGGGGTAAGGAACTTAGAAGGTGGGAGCTTTGCCCTGACAAACGCTCATTTCTCTTCTGTGGGAGGATATCCGTGCTCCGGGCAAAAGATCCTCACCACGACTGCTCTAACCAGCTGAAAAAGGAGCAGGATAGGAGATGAAAAGCTTCTCATTTGGAGACTTTTCTTCCTCCTGTACAGCAATAACCTGTTTAATGCCTGTTGTTAATGCCGTGCCAGCCCGTTCAGTAAGGATGAGATCAATAAAGAGGAGACGGGAAAATACGCCTCTTAGGTCAAGTTCCTACCCAATGCGTTTTATGATTCAGGGTTTAATTAGACAAGGTGCTCAAATTTATAATGAACTGCTAATTATGATTAATCTACCTGATTTAGCAATCCCTAATTAAAAAAAAAAAAAAAAAAAACAACCCATAAAACCTACCTCAATAGAAGAGTGGGAGCTGGAAGGTACAGGGAAAGGAGTGACAGCCATCTGATTGACCGCATCTTCACTTCTGTAGAAAAAACAAACGTGACGCACTAAACCACAATGGCCAAACTTTGGAGTTGGTTTTGCCCATGAAGAAAACACTCTTATTAGCACAAAAAGTAACTGTTTCTTACCAGAAGTTAGCGCTTAGAGAAGCACTTCATTTTGGCTTTTGTTCTTTGCTAGCAAACAGATCACATCCCTCCTTGGGACCACAGTCATTGCACCTGGAACACGCTGACATCACATTCTTTGGAAATCTCATTTTGTGTGGATTATCAGAGGATGCAGTCAGAGTTTATGGTCCCCGCACATCAATAGATGTGCTAAGACTCTGTCAGCCTCTTCTAACAGTGTCTACGTTTGTAAACTGCTTGCTTATAGTCCAACATTCACATTCCTGAAATATAATGCCTGTTGTACTACAATAGATTGCTTTTTCTTTTTTTGTTTGTATGTTCTGTGGTCTTTTCTAAAAGATTCAATGTGCGAACTTGGAAGAATTTTTATAAAATGCAGAGAGAAAAAAAACCAGATAAACATTGATTCCTCCTACATATAAAATGTATTATTTTTCAAAGATGCTTATTATGTATGGCATCTTTTCCTCCGTCCTCTTTAAAATGCATTCCTAAATTGACTTCTGATTCCTTTGAAACTTCCAAAGCCTTTGTTTTTATTAAATAGCATTCTGTCTTGCTAATGTTTTTCCTCAACTGCCATTTAAAATGATTTGGCTTGTGGAATGACCTCTGCATTTTATTGGCCTCTGGAAAACCAAACCAAGTCAAACATGACTCCAGTGATACTGTTGAAGGCATACGAAAAAAAAGACTCCAAATTTTGCTTCAAAAACTGTACCGACAGACCTCTTTATTTTTTGGGGTGAACAACTCTCACAGAACACAGAAGCCAGGAACGTGATGCAAACCCTGTTTTGCTAAAGATTCAGAACTATCGCACAGGCTCTGCTCGCCAAGACACGACAGAGGAGGGATCAGTAACACTGCTGCTTTGCAGATACAGATCCTGAGACGGGAGGACACGACTTCTCGTGCTGTGGGTCTTTTGGGGTTGGTTTCCAGTCCTACCTACTACCTGCCAGGTTACTGTAACACAAGAAGAATTTTTTCCTCTTTAATTTCTGGAATAAAATATTAGATGATATTATGTGTTTAACATATTTTACAGAAGTACCTGAAAGAAAAAAAGTCTCATTTTATCCCTCAAGAGTTAAAGACACAAAGCTAGCATGTTCTGATTGCTGAAAGACAACACTGAAAATCAATAGCTCTCAGCAGAGCAGCGTATGGGAAATTCAGTCACGGGCATTCGGAATGATAAATCCTGCAGGCAAAGGCTGGCGAGCTCATTTACTTATCTTCAACCAAACAGCCATACAATTCCAAAGGCATTGCTTCTCTGCTGCTCATTTTTGTACTCGCCCCCAGCCTCTCCTCTTGGCCCTGCTCAAAGCCTTGCAGGAGTCAGAAACCATGCTCCGACCAGAACCAGAGTGGCCCGTGACGCAGAAACACATGTGCACAGGGCTGAGACAGAAATCCGAGGAACGCACAGAATCAAGCCCATGAATTTCCTAAGCGCTTCACAGTTTCCAAGTGCATTTTACCCCGTAAGGCATATCCTATCTTCATGAGACATCTCTCTGATTATATTGCTTTTCTAACCTGTAAGAATAAACCAGCGAATGTGAGGTGTCTAAGAGAGGTAGCAATTTTTCCTTGACTGTAGAGGTTTTTCTGACAATAGTTTCAATGAAGCACAAGCAGCAGGAAAACTCTGTAGCTCACAGTGCATGCTGCATACCGTGCAATTAGGAGCAAACTTGCAAACAGCAAGGTATGTATAAACCTGTGTAAGAAATGTTCTAAACACTGCGGACAGAAGCTTCATGATCTGCATGACAAACTAGTTTCTACTTCATACATACACACAAAATGGTTTTTTTCCAGTCACTGGGCAAACATCTTTATGCACTTTTAAATGGATGGCCATTTTTATTCCAAGCAATAAAAATCCACTTACAGTATTTCCCTGGAAAAAAAAGGCAAAAAATAAAAAACCCGAAGGTTACGAAGTGTCACAACTTGTAATCTCCCCCTGCTAGGACTCGTTCATATTTAAATACTTTAATGCTGCTTCAAAGGAGAATGCTTCAAAGCAGAATCAAAGGAGAACGTATTTTAAAGTGACAGATCTAATAATAAATTGCTCTTCCTGCTCTCCACTTCCATAAGTGTCCTCAACTAAAACATGAATTTATTTACAGCTAAGAGGAGCACTGATTTTCTTTCGATGCAGGAGCAGACAGCTTAGGAGTCTGAACACTGTATTCAAATGACAGTGACTACAAACGAGCATTTGATGTATCTGCCAATAGCTGCTACAGAACCACCTCCGAGAAAGCTGTTCTCAGCTACCAGTGCTCAGTATTGCTTGAGGTTCAGATGTCTCAACCCTTCACAGTCAAGACACAGCTCCATACTTGCAGGGTCAAAGCGAGGTACAATGTGATTTCTACAGCAGAGAGGCTCAGATGCTCCACCACGAACACCCACTGCTCCCGTTCCAGCTCTCATACTGGTTTGTGTAAGATGCTGGGATGGTAGCCCACCTCCTCGCTGAGCTCGTGCACCAGAGAGCCGTTTGTATTTCATCAGTTACATACAAACTGAACAGGGAAGGAATTCACCACTCCTCCCACAAATACTTTTACTGCTCCCAACCTCTCAGGATGAGTTTCTGAGTGAAAATGGGAATCTGATCTACCTGGAGGCTGGAGTGCCTATCGCTTGTGCCAACGTCACCAACTGCAGCTCCACACTGAAGAAACAAGAAGCTTCCCTCGTCACAAAGGGTCACAGAAAGCAAGACCAGAGCAAAATTTAAGTGGCAACTTGAGAAAAGCTCATACCCTTTCAGATTTATTTCATTAGGTTGCCATACTTTACTATATTTCACTTTCTTTCCAGCCTAAATAGGACCCCGGGACGTTCCCCATCCTTCCTCACCAGCCAAAGATGTTTTGCTCCAACAACCACACCTCTGATGAAGGGGGAGATGTGCAGCTTAAGCAAAGACAGATACAGTTATTACTGACTAATAATTAACTACCACAAACACTTGGCACAAAAAAAAAAAAAAAAGCCTTCAGAGAGCAATATGCAAATATAAATCTAAAGGGATTACTCATTCCGCGCTGCAGAAAGTAAGCCTGGAGGGAAGTTAAAGTTGTGTGCTGCAAGGCTTCGGCTAAGCTGCCCTGCAACGCTGGGCTGCACTTATCAGCAAGCTGTCTCTGGCACTTTGGAGGAATGTCACACGCAGCTGGAATGGTCTTTGAAGCATTCAGAAAGTTATCTTTCTAGAGACGATAACCAGAAGACACAAACTCAGCCAAATTCAGGTTTTCTTTTCTTTTTTCCTTTTTTTTTTATTTTTTTCTCATTTGCTCATCAAGGTCAGACTTGTAATTCTTGAATTCAGGTTCCCTGCCTTCCTTTGAGTACATCTTCTCTTTTCCATTTTACTCACGCTTATGTCTCTCATGTTTGTGGTGGTATAAGGTCATTGCCATGTAATGCTAAGAAAATCCTTGTTGAGCACGCTGAATGAGATCCATTACCTAAAGCAGAGCATCTTCCCTAAAATAGTGTCAAGACAAATCTCAAACCAGATCCACTCAGCAGGGCAATTATCCCCACACCTAAATGACCTAGTTTAGGACAGGTTGAACTGAATTGCTCTTTCAAGGTTCCCGACAACTGTTCACCAAGCACTGAAGCCCAGCTGACCTCTGGATGTCTAAACGAAGGGAGATGAACCTCCTGCCAAACTATCCGCAGCTATGCACATCATCAATGCTACCTGATCACTTGTCAGCAGCTTTGTAAGAGGCTGTGGATGCTTTTTGGGAAAACATCAAGAACCAGGAGAGAAACCCAATAGCTTGTACGCAGTTGCATGAAATCTTAGTTGGAACAGACCCGGAGCCCAAGTGAACGAACGATGTTTGCCCAGTAATCCTTAGGACTCCCACTGGTTGTGTCACCAGGGCATAAAGTCCTGCAGATTATCAAAAACTTGTTCACATCCTGCTTGTTACAAAAAAAAAAAAAAAGAAAAAAAAGAAAAAAAAAGAAAAATCAGGTCAGGATCTCATACTTTCTCATCTTTGTTTTCCTTCTAGAAGTTCCTTTGGAAAAGAGGAGCTGCAGGAAGGCTGCACGCTGCAAAGGCACGCAGGATTCTTCCTTCAGCTGGGTCAAGGCAAGACCTCTGCATTGTGCATCTTCTTGAAAAATCTCTCAGAACAGCAAGAACAGTCTTGTTCTCCATTTCCCCTCCATCCACTCCTAACTATGCGAGAGCCAAATGCATACAGATATTTTAAACAAACGACTAATGTTAAATTAAACTGCAGCTTAGGTCATAATAGGTTTGAAAGAGCCCAAATTACTTAAACTCCTCAACCGTGCACTTGTTCCCACATGTGCATGACAGCAAGGAGGAAACAGCCCTGAAGAAAACAGGAAAAGTTCAAACTTGCACACACAGGGTCTGGCAAGAGCTTATTTTTAAAGCTTTCCCACACGAAAGAACCTAAACAATCACAGCAACTCAAACCAGAGTTTATACTGTTAAAATACGGCCAATTATGTAAGTTAGAACGAACTTAAAGCAAAAATAATTTCTAAAGCAGGACAATTTTCGAGACTCTGGCATACAACACGCATCACAGATGTGGTGCTTAGGGACATGGGTTAGTGGGTTAGGTGGTGTTGGGTTGACAGTTGGACTTGATGATCCTTGAGGTCTTTTTCCAACCTTAATGATTCTATGATCATTACATGTAAAGGCTCTAAAAGAAGAGCAAAGACTCAGCGACAAAGTCACAGCAACGGAGAGTGTTAAATAGCTCCAAGAACTGGCCGACCCAGCCACTGCCCTCGCTTTACCACTCCTCGGGGTGTAAGGATCTCTCTCCTTTGCATGTCACCATAAATAACAGGAGATGAGACTCTGCAATTACACCTGGAAACAGAAGGAGGGGTTAGGTGACAGAGATTGGGGGGCTCCTCTGAGAAGCTACCATCCCACCACCACTGATAACAGAATTAATGCCTGCAGCGTGGGAGCAGGCTGGACAGCTAACAGATGGTATTTAAACAGCCAAACCCTGCCTCACTCTGTTCTTCAAGCAATTCCCATGTTTCATCACAGTGCAAGACAATTTTATTTTAAGGAATAAAGGTATACCAAAGAATGAATCCCAGAACCGAACAGAATGGGGTGATGGTTTGAAACCGGTGGCATTCACTTTGATTCAAGCATTCAAACTATATTTGATCTGCTTATTATACCAACACTGAAGCACCAAAACAGATGAAAGGCAGTTAATTGAGCATGGAAAACACATTGAATTTGCTGAATCATAAAATTCTCACTGTAAAAGAGCATTCTGATACAAACTGGATTTCCTACTACAGATGTAAAACCTAATTACATTGTTTTACTACGCATCTTAAAAGGATGGACTTACAAGGCATGAACAAAAACCACAATGCATACAAAACCCATTCTATTTCGGGAACCAGGGCACAGAGACTCCTACAAGAAGCAAGTCCATTTCTCAGATTGCTACCTGGCTAATTCCTGTTGTTGGAGACTCAGACCAAGAATTTCAAAGGGCAACTAAGTCCCTTCCGTGTCCTACTGCCAGGGACTTCCCCTAGTGCTTCCATAACAAGACTCCTTTATATACCTCGGAAAGCTGCAGTCAAGTTATTTTTTCTTTCTGATATTCAGATATCAAAAAAGACAACCCCTAATTTGGAATTTAATTCAGCAGCTCTAAGACTTTGAGGTCAGATGAAACGTGACTGGTCACTAATCAAAGGAAGCACTTGGACCGAGCCCATTTCAACTCAGGAAAATCTTGCCGAGCTCGGGTAATTGGTTTGTTTGTTTGTTAAACCGGGTGAGCAGGTTGAATGTTTTCAAATTTGTTACTGTAGAAGGCACAAAGCACAAGATGCACTGAATCTAAAAAAAAAAAAGAAGTCACATTATAACTGCAAATCTCTTAGATGCTATTACAAGCTCATGTAATTAATGAGCCCACTGGGAAACAGCACTGTGTTAAGACCTATATTTTGGAATCTGGCCAAAATCAACTGTTTTAAATAATCATCGTCAACTTAATTGAGGAAAAGATGCTTATAAACCAGAGCGAGCAGCCTTCAAAATAAGGGGACGTCTACTATTCTCCCAGCACTTACTGCACTGTGTCTCATCAGCAAAAATTGCAGGAAAGGGTGGGAATGCAATTGTAACACTACCTGGGTATAAAAAAAAGCGTGAACGGATTTTTAGAGTGCAGATGGTAAGTCAGGATTTTAGTAAAAGGTCAAAAAGGCTGAGGACACTTTCTAGTCTTTCTTTCTTTTTTTTTTTTTTCCCCTAGAAAAAATAAAAGTGCATGCTACAAAACCAAAGTTATTTAATAACAGTTATTACAGTTCTCACAGAAAGGCTTTTCTGTGCCCAGGAATTTCTGGGCTTCTTTTGTAACAGATTCAAAGAGTTTATGGAAACATCCCCCTGCCCTGCACATGAACCAAAACACCAGGAATAGGAAAACCTGGATGCTGTTTCCCGCTTCAAAGTGGAACGCAGCATGCTTATCGCTGAGCATCCTTCATCTGAGGAAGATAAGGGCTCAGGATATCCAAGAGGGCACTCTCCAGAACAGCCCAAGGGTCCCACCAGGTTTGCTTTTATGTCATAGGTCAGTTAGGCTACAGAATGACGTCTTTCAGGCCTTTCACTGGTGAAATTAGAATATTAGTATCTTCACGGACATGAAGACCAAATGCATTTCTCCCATACCTCCTGCAGTCCGAGTTATTTTGCTGCGGTGAGCTGTGGCCTCTTCTTACCGTGTGCTCCAGGATGTGTTGTGGCTTTGTCACACTCTACACCTTCTACCTTTACAAGAAGTTGCTCGGGTAACAGGGCTCAGGAGGAGGAAAGCAGTGTTTCTGTTGCAACCGGCTCCTCCTCGCTTTCAAAGCATGACAAATGTAACGGTACCCTGCTCTTTCCGCACCATTAGAGCCCAGAGGAACGTATCTGAACTCAGCCAGGCAGCAAACCTACCAGGAGAGCTGACTCTGCTACGCTCTGCGCTTTGTTCTCAGCTGGAAAAGCCGCTGCACATGCACGTACGGGAGATGGATGGAAATTCACGGTGCCTGTTGCTGCTCTTATTTACTACAGCTGGCACCACAATGCGTTAAGTAGTGGCATTTCAATTCCCCCATTTTATATTACAGTTTTAAGAGGAGTTGATAAAGCAAGAAAATACTTTTTCTACCAAACTGCACCACAGACAAAACTTCTGGGACTGGCACAGTCTTTCGGTTTGTGTTTCAGTCCATCACATCCACTGCTTTTGTGGTCTAAGGTGTAGGAACAGGAAGCACCAAGATAGAATGGGCTCATGGAATATAGTTTGCATGAGAAGAGAAAATTATTCTTGTTTCTCCTTAAAATTCATCTTTGAGAGACAGTCTAATTTGGCTTTGCTAAACTTTGAAACACCCCTTCTACTATGAGAAGCTGATCATACATCAAAAAAGGCAACCCTGGTTTTCTCCCCGCATTAGAGCTGGAGACTAACGACATTCTCTCAGTGGGAGAATTTCTCTCCATTGCTGTTCGAAGGGCTGCTCGGGTCAAGCGAACAGACCCATCGGTTGTCAGTGTACCCTGATGCAAGGCCGAGAGCAGTGACAACATGTGTGCTCTTGGGGAGTGTGAAGATGTAAGTTTACAACCTCAGCAGCAGCATTTAAAAGCAGAATTTAAAAATATATATATTTTTTAAAACTCTAGAGAGAGAAACAAGAATTTTCCAACAGTACTCGGTGCAGCAGGGCAGGATGCAAGAAGCCCACACTCTCCGTGCTGCAGGACAGCACTAAACCCAGCCCTGGGTTTTGGCTTCCTAAGCCGTGGTTCTGCCTCTGGAGCTTCTAACCAGACACATTTTCCCCATGCAGTTCCATAATGGTGAGTGAGTTGTCGTATATGATGTTTAATTTTCAATAGCTGGGGAAAGTAACACGGGAGCTGCAGGCACGATCATTAATCTCCTCCGGGTCCTCTGTGCTGCCAAGTATAGCAACTCATTCCTCACCGCGCTAACGCTGCTCTGCCATGATTTCTGTTTGTGCTGTACCAGCCAGAGCCATGCGAGTCACTGTACACGTTTATATGCATTCACCACAGATTATGACATTCTTCACAGGTAAGCTGTGTAGGAGCGATGAATATCAAACAGTAGCGAGTATGATGTATACGTTGGGGGGAAGACCACATTATACAATGGCATGGGGATAAGTGCCCAATGAAAGTCACAGCTGGAATTGATGCATTTATGAAATTCCAACATATCAAAGCATATGTGAGTTCTGGGAAGGAGGCAGCTTCCTCCCAGACCTCCCCCCAGGGGTCATAAGAGTAGCACTTCCTGAACTCCAGTGTATGCACGGAGGTGTCCTTAACTCGCATACAAGGAGGAAAAATTTCCATGCTTGGAGTAAAAGAAGTCCACATGTAACTCTTATGCAGAGGAAAGGCTCTTTTAGCATATTCCCTCCTACAGAAGCCATCCCAGTGCTCCTGGTCAAAGTCAGCTTCCCCCTCTGCAGAAACAAGCCCTGGCTCACTTTTTAAATCCTCTTTTCATGCCCATACAAAGCTCTCCTTCACACATCCATTCAGCTCACATACTCCATCCACACCTGCTCCTCTCCAGCACCAAGCCTCTGCACCATTTCCACTCCCTTCTGGCAGCCTGGGTGAAGCAAGCTGCCCTCCCATCTTTGTGCTGGCAGAACCAACCTAAAGCACTTCAGTAAGTTGTAGGAGAAGCAGCTCTTAGGGTGCTCTCAAGCTCAAGTCTTCAGCAGACACCCCTAAAACAGGCATTCAATTATACCAGTTTTTCTTTTTTACATTATTAAGGAGAACTCTTCAACCCTCCTGAGAAGAATAGTCAAGGAAAAGCGTCGTTTCCCCTCCTGAGAAGAATAGTCAAGGAAAAGCTTCATTTTACTTCAAAGAGAACTGAGCAAGTTCAGCATTTTCAAAACACGCTAAATATGTAAATATGTGATGTCACAGGCTAAAGTGCAAACAAATATTTTGATGAGAACTGTTCTTACCGTATGAAAACTAGCTTGACCTTGGATGGGGCAGTCTTAATGATTGCAGAAGCATTCTGATGACTTCTTCCATACAATATCTGATTGTTTATCTGTTAAAAGAAAATGAAGATTTCCATGTAAGCAGAGAACTATGCGTTGTTTTAATTTACATCACCAAGATTTCCAAATTTCCTGTGGGATAAAAAGACTCAAATAAAAAAAAGTGGTCTGCGAAATATAAATCATATAACTTTTGAGCTTCCTACAGACAGGAGTACCAATGTTGCACTGATAGCTCTCCCTACCTGTACAGCATTGTGGAGACAGAAATATCAGAGCTGAGGCACTAGGAGCCTCTTTCAGGCACAGCTGGGCTGAGGAAAGTCGTAATTTGATAAACACATCGGAGGAGACAGGCACTGCTCAGCTTGGCCTCGGACTGCCCAAGGTGTTCGCCTCTTCCCTCACCCAAATACCAAAGGATGGGGTGTAGGCTGCAACTCCGCAGCAACAATTTAAACATTCCTCATCAGCTTTCTTCTTATTCCTTTTGAAAGGATAAATCCTAGTTTGATTTTAAGAACATCCTCCTTCTCATACTGATCCCCATGATGGACCAAGGAATTGCAGTCTCAGAATGGATTTTAAAATATTACAATTTCAACATCTTAGACTCCAATTTATCAAAGAAAAAATACTGTATTAATAGCAAAACATTCCAAGTTTTATTATAGACCAATATAAATCAGGAACCAAAGCAGAGCTAATTTAGTCTTATTAGTAAGCCACAAATGAGAGCAATCTTTTTACTCTTCACAGATCCATGGAAGGAATTTTAAGTATCGTTCCCAGATTTTTGGAGAGCAACTCGATATGAGGAGAATCATACAGATCTGAAAACAGCAGAGATTTTGAGACAGATACTCCTATACCTTACCCACAGACAACCAGCAGTTTAGGAAAATTTGCTGCTAAGATTGTGCTGACTCATCACATCTGCACAGAACTGACAGCCATGGAGCCAAAGGACAGTTTAAGGACATGCCACATCCCCTTCGCTGTGATGGATCAAACACCTAAGCACAGCGGCACACACCAAGTACTGCTTTGGACACTTTCACTGCGTGCAAGCAAATGCTGCAGTTTTCAGAGGGAAACAGCTTGGCTTTCATACAGTATGTGCTTCAGGACTTTTGTTTCTGGAGGAACTAGAAGTCGTTTCCCAGTTTGAGGACAATCAGATGCCTGCTGTCTCCCAGCATCACGCTCAGCGAGAGGGACTTCAACAAGGACAACAGCATCTCTGAGATGAATATGGTAGTTACTTCCAAGCCAACTAAAAACATCCTCAGTATATCACAAAAACAACCTGCGGTGTAAAAAACCGCAGATTTAAAGCATTTCATTCATTTCACAGGCAGAGCTTGTGCTCCACAGTAGCCTGCCCGCAATGCCCTGAGTTTCCTGGGCTTCAGCTCCCCTTCGTTAATAACTCCTGCCTCACAGGCGTCCTAAGAGGATGCTCACCTCTCAGCTCAGGCATTGAGCAAACTACAGTCGTGATGATTGCACACAGAACGTAAGGTAGATATGAATACCACAACAAATTTAAAGAAAGTAGAAACTGAGTATGATGGGGAAAAAAACCACCATGTCAAGAAGATTAACAAAACCCTTGCGCAGTTTCTTAGTTGTACCCTGATGGTTTTCAGATTTAAAACTCAGCCGAAGCGAACACTCAGCGAGGTGGTGAAGGAAAGCATCCTCCCCTGGCAGCAGGGAGCAGGACTACCAGAGCTGTCTTCCTGCACCTTCGCCAATTTTAGACTGGAATAGGCATCAAGATAACAACGATCTCTGGAAGAACAATTATTTACCTACACCTGAATACCTGTGAATATAAACACGGAAACTAATTTAAAGCTACATTTAGCATCTTGTATTTTGTCCAAAAAGAAGGCTGAACTTTAAAGATGAAAGGAAAAAAAAATGGAAATCAATAGTATTTGGAGTCACGATGCTAGTTCAGGTTCATGGTTCAGCTCATCCCCTGTCTTGCTGTCTAAGCAAGCATCAGAGGCTTCCAAGTGTGCAGAATAATCTGTTATTTAACTCTGTCAAATTCTCACTCTAAGCATCTTGATTAGATTAATGCATCTTTCTGGAGCTGGAGTGTTCATACACCCTTCCAAAGCCAGCAGTCAGCTTCTTTTCAGTACTGCAGTTTCTTCCTCCCACTCTTAATTTACGACATAATATTGACATTCACATCTGATATACCAATGCTGTTCAAAACAATAATTATAGTGGAGCCCAGGAACAAGTTACTAGTGGTTACAGAAGGACTTTTTGTTACTGCAAATGTTTGTGTTGGATTTTGGTTTTGTGTTCTTAGAAGATTTTTTCATTCAATCAAGAAATAACTGGCCAAGTCTTACAGCCTTGAGTCGTCACACTACTCCCATCCATGGGTCAAAACAACATCCAAGTCCATCAGTTAAATAAGGACAAGAATAAAACCCCTAACACTTGATTATTCATTAAGATTGAAGTGCAAACCATTCACCTGCCAAGTTTCTTATTTTACAAAGAAAGAACCAAGAAAGGTCTACGAGAGTCTGCGTTGGCGTGAAATGACCAGCAGCGAGGAAACAGCATCACACCAACATCCATAAGGGTTTAATGTGGTGCAACTGCCATGGTTGCAAAACCAGGGCGAGAAGCAACGTCCTCGGCTGCGCTTTGTTGATCAAAGATAAATTTAAAAATCTGGTGACAAACATGAATGCTTGAAGCTGGACTTGAAACTTTCAGAGTTTGTTGACTTAATTTCTTGAGTTAAAAAATAACTTATTCACTAGGAATACTGTATGCTTTACAAATTGTTTGGATTTAGTTAAATTACCATCAATTTTTCTAAACAGCAGACTTCTTAGATTAAAATTTATAGTCTTCACTCTGGCTAAATAATCCTATCCACTAGATGTATCAAATATCCCAAAATTTAATTAGTTGCGAGCTGGGTCTGTAAGTTATAATTATTTAATTACACCAAAATGAAAGGATAATCAAAGTAATATATCTCCGCAAGGTTTTGGACTGTCCCACATAGTTATTAAAGCCAGTATTAATTTCTCTTTTTATTTTTTTTTTAAAGGTCACTTTCTTTTGCAAAGTAAATTAATGTTCTGTTAGCTTCATACACCACAGTGATGAGCGAAGCCCAAAAGCCAACCTAAATAAAACAAAAGAGAGAACATCTAAGATTTCATAGAATCACAGAATGGTTTGGGTTGGAAAGGACCTTAAAGATCATCAAGTTCCAACCCCTCTGCCATGGGCAGGGACCAGGTTGCTCAAAGCCTCATAAGCAACACCATTTCATAAGCAACACCATTTCATAAGCAACACCATTTCAAATCTTTCACATTAAATACAGTAACATGTCAGATTAACCAAATAGTACTCTGTGAGTCAAAACCTATAAATCTATGCTTTACTTTTTTCATTAGTGATTAGAAAAGAAAAACAAAGCTTTGACTAAGCAAAAGAAACAAACTGATCTAAATCAACCTCAAATCCTCTTTAAATGTCTCTTTGCATAACTTCTTGGAAAGACAGGAGAGAACAGAGGAAAGATACAAACACGCTACAGGTGTGAGGTCAGGCCAGCACACTTACGTTCAATCTTTAATACAACCCTGCACCGCTTCACGGCAGATTTTATCACATATCCCAAATGTACTGTTGCCTTCACCTGCGAAAGTTTTGGTGTCCAGTTTCACACACTGAACTAGCAGAAAGTACAAGCCCACTGAAATCTGAACTCTTAAATGAGGAGAAAAAAAATTAACGGATGTTTTGCTTCTCAAACTTTAATTTGCAGAAGAGAAACATTAGATATGGATATTAAAAAAAACCCAAAACCCAGCACTTTTTACTCTGTGGCAGTAATGGAAATCCATAAAATTGGTATAATCTGATTTTTATGACAACTAATCATAGAAACATAGAATGGCCTGGGTTGAAAAGGACCCTAAAGACCATCTAGTTAATCAAGTCAAACGATATTCCAGAGCTAGTAAAAGAACTGGCATGGTTTTCTATTATAATTATTTATTTGTACCAGTGCATTAGGTTCCTTCTAATCACATGAATTGTAGCATTTTGAGATACAACCAGACTCTCTGAATCAATGGGAAAACTTTCAACAACTTTTTGATCAGTCAAATTACATAGACTGAACCCCCATACACCAAACAATAAAGAAAGATGAAAACATTGGAAAGAAAAAATAATTAGAATGTGAATTCTTCCTTCCTCACCAATTTTCTCAGCGCACGTTCAAACACGTGCATCACCTAAAGTGGTAACAGACCATAAACTCCATAAAGACAGAAAATCTCCTGCCTTGCACTGCAGTTGGGCTTTGCTGTGCGGGCGGCTGATCCCTGCGATTCGCCACCTAGAGAGCTTGGAAAGAGAGAGGGGACAACAGAGAACTGCAGACTGCCTGTGTCCTTGGGAACAGCCACCCTTCTGGTTCCAGCGTCACCTTCTTTGTGGCTTTAAAGACCACCACCCAACGCTAACCTTAACTGGTAACCTGTATATGAAGTACGTGAGAAAAGTATTTGTATCCTCCTGCGAAAAGACCGAAAGGATGCTATCCCTCAATGTGACCTTCAGCAGATGAATCTGAGAATGAGAATAGAAGCTATGACTATTGCGTTTAAATAGGAATTTTAAAAAATATCACCACTTGGAGTTAATCATTCAAGATGACTCTTCTCAGGTGAAAACCTGGCTATCTCTTTACATTCAAGTCACCGTCCCCTCTTGAGGGATAGTGCCACTCGCCTAACCTGAAGCAACTGTCTTGAAACAGGGAAAAAAAAGTGGCAGAAAAAAAAAAAAAAAAAAAAGAAGTGGCACTGTGAATTTGTCGGGGTAGTTCATTTACTTGGGCAAAATTCTGGTGTATCTACTATATTATTGTAGCATAATTATTTATCTAAGACTTTCGAAGTAAAATAGCAATAAAAATACATTTAGCACAAAAGCCTTCTGGCTTTGAGATATGACAGAAATGGCACAGAAAAAAAAAAAAAAAAAGAAAAAAAATTACCCCTCATGCAGCAGTCCAGAAGGGACAACAGGTAAACTTGTACGCAGATTCTTGACTAGGAAGACTAGCTTTCACTCTTTCAAGAGCTGCTGTGGCCTCCTAGAGTAAAACATCCAAACGAGCACTTTCTTTGCACCTCCTGTCCCGTTTTCAGCAAGACAAGCAGGGACAGGAAGATGGCATAAAATCCCAACAGCAATAATTTAGCGTAACAGGGCTCCGTACAGCTTGGTTTATTAATAGAGCGCAGTTGACTCTCATAAGGAGAGATAATAATAATAATAATAATAATAATAGGGTGGATTATTCAGTGTGAATAAAACCTACCAAGAGGACAGACCCATGCAGAGCTGGGCTTAGCAGCACCAGCACAGCACCGTGTGAACGCACCGCGGGCCATGCTGGGCACAATCAGCCACGGGACTAAGCCCAAGCTAATAAGACCCGAAGCAGCGCAGACACCTGCACTAAAACAGCAAGAGGGCAAGGCAGGAGCACCACAGATGGTTTCTTTGCCTGGAAAAAGAACGGAAAAGGAGAACTCATGTCATGTAAAAAATACATTCTTTTGCACAGGGACCCGATTCTGACCCATTTTCCTCCACATATGAAAGTAGGATGAAAGGACCTTCTCCCTCAAAAAGCTGTTTTCTGCAGCAACATAGTCATCCAAAATACATCACAGAAGATGTATTAAAAAATAATGATTACATGTGATTTTTTAATGAGACCTGCATTTCACTCAATGTATAGGCTGGACTGACTTTGGAAATGAGCCAGGACCATGCCCCCAAAAGACTACTGTTGTTTGCAGAAGCTAAAAGTGAGATGATATTTCATTAATTCAGTGACAAAAGATTTTATGAACAAGGAGCTGAGGCAGTCTGGCAGCATCCTACATCCTTCAGCTGAATCCAATCAAACTCCAGTTCAAAAGAAACATGAAGATGAGGGTTGAAGGTGGTCTATTTGCTGATGAACAGATGAGAATACAGGGGAAGATGACCTCAAATGATTATGAACGAAGCAGTTGCAAAGTCCAATAGCTTTTTTTTTCTATGGAATAACTAAATATTTGACCAGTGGGCAATGGCCAGCAGCTCAGCCTGCAGGCAGAGCGATGGAATACCTACGTGCAGTGAAGCACTACCCACAGGAAGAGAAGTTGCTTCACCAGTAAAGATTGTCCATCCAGGTCTCTGAATGAGGGAAGGATACCACGGGACAGATAAAACACTTCTGTGACCGACAACCGTACCCACAGTCTTTAATTTTATGTTTTTAACTGGAGAAAACCAAACCATCTGGATTCTGTCCTTTCCTCACTTCTGAACACTCAATTTTGCTGTTAACGCTCTTTTAACATATTTTGTTGCAGAAGACACTGCAAGCAAACCCAGTTGCCCCCCTTGACCCCTGCATCGCTGGCATGGAAGCAGCATGAAATCATACTGGAGATGTTCAAAAGCCACCTGAGTCCTGGGCAACTGGCTTGAGGTGGCCCTGCTCGAGCACGGTGGGACCAGATGACCTGCGGAGGTCACTTCGAGGGCCAACCATTCTGTGATATTCCTGCCTCAGTGACCCGTATACTTCTTGGGTATGAGGATTCCTAACGCTTGCTGAAATAGTTATTGAACCTCATGGTTACTGAAAAGAACCTGCCAGTGTAAGTGCCCATCAGTTCCATTCCAATGCCATTCGCATAACACTGAAAGGCTTTTAAAAGACAAAAAAAGCAGAGCTGTGAATAATTGACCACCGGTGTGAACGTGAGACGTCCGTACATGACTAATGCACAGCCCATTCCTTTGTAATACAGGATGTTTTGACACTGGATACATCCTCACTGGGGACCAGAATGAGATCACCACATCCTTTCACAGAAGTAATCGCGCTTCTGCCCGCTGGGGACACACCTTTAATTTGATTGCAAAGGTAAACAAGAGAGGTCTCTTTGAACTTCAGTTTATTTGAAGTTTGGCATTTTTGAGACGGTGAATGTCACTTCCCTTCCACTGGAAAAAAAAAATCATTTTATTTCCAACTTGACAGGGAGAAGAATTAGGACAACACCCCCACTTTGGAAAACACAACTTATAACACGGCTCGTGCATGCAAATCCCAGGCCTTGAGATGTATGAGATTAATCACAGATGGTGCATCGTTCAAGTGCTGCTAGCAATACTTAAAGTTAGATCAAACAAACACTGCGAGGAATAACTCCTGAGATATAAGAAAACTTCAGTGGATTCTTCTTTGTGGGAAAGTACTGATACAAAAGGCTCCACCTATCCTCTACCAGGAGCGACCTGGTCTATGGTATGCACAGAAGAAAACAGTACCGTGAGAAGTCTTTCAACTGCTATACATCCAAAATTGGACAATTTTAACTTTTTTGCCATTGGAATTTGGTGACAGGGACAGAAAGAACATAAATTGGAAGGGGAAAGTAATTTTCCTACCCTACTCCAGTATGGTACAGCCCTTCATACCATTTATCACACTTAAAAAGGAAATAATAAACTTCAGAAGGTGTTATTACGATAGCAAAACAAGTCTTTCTCATACTATGTGCATTGAAAACCTATAATTACAGAACTGCTAGATGATGACAAATGCTTAGACAATTCTGAGTGCTCCCAAGGTATCCCTTGGCAGTCAAATTGCTCTTTCTCAAGTCAAGAAATGCGAGAAAATAGGTGGTTCTATGATGGCACATAGAGTTACTGAAAGAGCAAAAAATCACCACCCATGGAGAGCACTAGGTCAGCTCTTCAGTGAGAGCTTCTCTCCAAAGGAAAGATCCCCAGCGACAGCTAATTTTTTTAAACCACTGAAGCAATCATGACACGGGGAACCACTGCAGGTAGTGCAGCCAAGTGTCATTTTGCAACAGCCAAAAATCAGATGAAGTATAGGAAATCTGTGTTTGCAACCTGAAGGTGAAGCAAGGAGGCAGGAGAAAAAGTGAAGACAAAATCCTCTCCTTGCTAATGAGCTCTCTTGTCTTGGGCGTGAACTTGTGCCAGACACGACTGAAGAAAATAAGTATTTTAAGTTACAACAGATCAAAACAGATTACAGCACGAAATTTATTTTCAGGATAGGGAATATCCCTGTCATCTGTAAAAACACATATGGCAACTTTGAGGGGGTTTTGGTTTTTTTTAACGTAAGGTGTGAATTTCCCTGTAAAACCACATATGTACTACAAGGATAGATTTACTGTCCCCTTCCTGCCTTTCAACAGCCCCTCCCCAAGCGTAGCTTGTGAACATGCTGAGAGCGCAGACTTCTCTGACAAGACATTAGTTTTCACAGGCCAGTGATTGCTGTTTCACTGAAAACACATTCACCTGCCAAAGGCCAAGATCTCCGCTGGCATAAATCAGCGCAGCTCTTTGCCTCAGCCACTGAATTCCATTTGCAGGCTTTAGTTAAGGTTCAAATGATGGCTTCACATATGCCTCTCTCTGTCTCTCTCCATATGAACCCTGTTGAGTGGTTAAAGCAAACACTCACCTCTAGCAGTTCATCGCCAATATGCATCCTTCCATCTCGTCCTGCCGGTCCGTCGGGATTGATACCGACGACAAAGATGCTCATGCGAGAGCGGTCCTTGTTGCCAGCAAGACTCAGTCCCAGCCCATTTTTGTCTTTCTCAAGTTCAATAATGTGCAACTCTCCTGGTAGATCTGCATATCTTTGCCTGATTTTTTCTAGAAAGATCAAACATAGAATAAGTTATAACATGAAATAACTTCCATGCAGATGTTCAGGAACACATACAGATATGCTAGAAATTGGTGGCTTCTCAGCATTTAGTCTTTCCAGCACCGCCTCTTCAATACCCCTTGCTGTGCCTGTATCACTCGCACAGCAAAATGCAGCATCAGCTTCAAATACCAGTCACATTAAAACCACACTATTTCAATTATTTACACAACAGGCTGGTTCTAAACAAAAAATATTTTGAAAGGAGGGTAAAGGACAGAGTTCCAGAGGCACCTTAATCTTACCTTACAAAAACTATAAATTTCAAGAAACTCATGAAGTGTAGAGCTGGTTAATTAACCACTGTGGGAATCTGAAATGCTTACGTTGCAAACATACTTCAAACTCACACCTCAAGGTAGAATCTTTTCCTTTTGCTTCTTTCTGGTGACTCAGGAAGGTGCTTACCGTGCTCTGCTTAACATCATGTGCTACTGTGCGGATGATTACTCACAGCAGATGTCAGTGACGATGTGCATGATCGATTGCATTTTTAAATGCAGCCTCACTTGATATTAAGGCAGTTATTTGTCTTTCATCTACATTTCAACCATTCCTGTGACAGAGTGCAATATACTCACAAAGTTATTCAGAGCACACTGCGTGTCTGGGGATGCTGACAGTTTAATCTGAATGTCTTTTCACTGCTGACATACAAACATCTGTAACTATTGCTTGTGGGGGTCAATCACAGCAAGGGTGATTTTTTTTTTCCCTCTCTGCTTGTCCTTTGCAGGTTTCAAAGCCAGCCTCATAACACCACCTGCATCCCACGCTTCAGCTGGGCCACACGTTACAAAAACCAAGTCAAAGTATTTCACTGTGGCTGGATGTCACCTTCAGTACGGAGCCCAAGGTGAAAGAAACTGCTGCATTATGCATTAAGAGGAGAAATAAGAGATATTCTATGTTCAGCTATATCCCTGAGTCAGCAGCAGCAGCTAGATCAATATTAGCTATTACCATTCTACCGGGGCAGCGTATTTTAGTGGTATGATTTAACCACCATAGTGAATGCTCCCATGACAACAGGGGAGAGGGGAAAGAGCTGGGCAAGGAACTAAAAATGAGTAAAAACTGCCGAGGAGAAAAACAACAAAGCAGAGGAGTTCCTTCCACAGCCCCTGTGCAGGCTGCCACGGTGATTTAGCCAAACTCGGGTCCACCCTGGTGGCTCTCCTCTCCGAGGGTCCTTCTTCACCAACTCCACCAGCCCCTTGTGCTTCATCAGACATCGCTGCGACAAGGGGAGCAGGCTCCTGTCTCCAACCCCAGATGCACCCAGAGCATTACCTACACTCAGAGCAACACAGACAAGAACCAGCTCTCCCATCGCTGTATTTACAGGCTGGCATTTTCCTGCCGCGCTGACAAACCCCGGTGGCCTGGAGCCCGAGCCTAAAATCCTGGAGGTGTATATTCAGGGTGAGATGTTATCCCTGGAAAGCTGTAAAGCCCTCCAGAGGTCTGCACAAAATCAGAATATCGTAGAAAATGGAGAAGCCTCACTTGTTACTATCAATTATATGCCAAAAATTCATATAACTGCATTAAACAGTAAGCCATGTAGCCATGCAGCTTTTTAATATATTTCTTAACTAATGGGGTCAAAATGTAATTAGACGTGTGATTTGCTACTTGAATTTTGAAAGTGGTTTTTTTGCTGCTTAGTATGCAGGATACCTCCTGCTGACAAACAGCAAGGGAGGAAAGGTCTCGAAAACAGTGCTTCTGAAAGCACGGCAGATACGAGCATACACGCAGCCCCACGTGTTTTATTCACACCGCCGAGGTTTAATGTTGTTTTCCCATTAAGTGAAGTCCAGACCTGAAGAGTCTTAAGCCATTTTCTGCCCACCACAATTAGACAAACAACTCATTACGGCGCAGCGACTCGCTGCAGCATAGCCCAGCTGTAAGAATATGAAGAACACATCAGCAGAAAAGGGATTTCTTACAGACTGCACTTCTGTGGATAAAGCAAAGAAGCAGGGCTCTGGAGGGATGCTGGTGACTGATCGTCGCTTTGGCACAGTTCCTTCCATTGCTCATTTGACATGGACAACCCATCCCACTCTCATTTTCTAGGAGCAAAGCTCACGACCAAAGCATGCTTTCAGCCACGCGTAGCTGGATGCACAGCAAAGAGGTGAAGGGGCAAGGAGAACATGCACACTTCAACATCGTACAGATGGAGCCGCACATCTTCAGAACTCATTTCTTTCTTGGCAGTAAAACCCCTTGAAATTCCCCAACAAAGCAGCTCAGTGACATGCGCACGGACACATCGCTCCAGCCTCTACCTGCAGACAAGCACCTCGAGACCACCAGCACCAGCAGGTCTGTAACCTCTGCAGCGTTTCCTCCTGCCGGCGCTGCCCAAAACGAGTTTTCTCCCATGGGAAAAGGTTACCTGTTCAGAAGTACACGTATATTCCTGTTCCATGCTGGGCTGAAACTAAAAGCAAGTTTTAGTCCTCCACAGATGAGTAGTTAGGGCAGTGCCGGGATGAGACAGAGCTGCACTACAGTTTCTGGTCTGCCTGCACTGGCCAGGACTGGGCATGGGGTGAGCTGATGCCCAGCCGATGCCCAGCTCAGCCGATCCCCCCTGTGGGAACAATTTTTTGGATAAAGAAAAATCTATCTGGGCAAAAACCAGAGACCAACTCAAGGGGTCATCAAGTTGCTTTATTTCTTAAGAGTAGGGCTTTTTTGAAGCTTTTCCCCTGCTGCATGTTTTTGTTTGAAAAAATCCATACTTACAATAGAATAAAACTTCTGCGTGGACTAAGCCCCTGACTAAATTATCACATTCATTTACAAACAGCTATTTGAAATGGTTGAGGTGACTGGAGGGGTAAAACAGTGGGAGATTACAGAGGAAACAAGGGAGATGCTCCGTGCTGAGCTCCTGCTTCCGGCCTGGCACGAGGGCACTGTTAGCGAGTGTTGCTGGAGAAGACACAAACATATGCGTACATGTTCATGTACGCAGGGACAAGCAGAGACACCCCTGCTTTTAAAACCAAGCCTCCCTTAGCAGGGCATGCTGCCTCCTCCCTGAACACCAGAAGGTTCTGGCTCTCCCCAGCCCCACCTCCGGCAGTTAAACCCTTCCAAGGGCTGTCCTCACCAGCCAGCCTGGTGGTGGAAACGATAACGCGCTATTCCCAGCGTCTCCTCGCGTTACTCATCCAATCTGCATACAAATACCCTTTGCACATCCAGCTGACATCCTGTAACATTGGAATCGTATTCTCAGTTTGCCCCTTAATAAGAATCTCGTAAGATTATTTTAAACAAGTATTTACTGCTTAAACAAATGTGCATCTAAGGCATCTTCTTTTTAATGCCTTTTTCAGCTGTTTTTTCTCCCCTCCAGCTGGTATCACTTTTCAGTTCTCTGCCTAGCATTGGGGAGCCAGTTAGCATCTGCTTTTGCAAAGAATTCCATTATCTGCCTTCATTACCAGCTACTTTACACAAGGCAATTGTAATTCTGTTGCTGCTGCATTACACATGGGACACGACGGTTCTTGTTTTGGCACTACGTGGAGTTGTTTCCCCGTTCGGTGCCTATCACAACTCCTGCAAACAGATCTCACCGACAATATTTAACCAGCCAAGGTCGCATCCAGCTTCTTTTAAAAATACTAGACATCTGTAACGTCAACTAAAAGCACAAGAATATGCTTTAGTGATCACTCCTGCAATAATATTTCCCTGTTATATTAGCAGACAATTACATTTCAAAGAGAAACCCTGGAAATGGAAGACAACTGCTTTCAAACAATGCACTATTATGCTGCTGCATGTGTTTCCCTGCTTCAGCCCCTATTCCTATTCTATTAAACACAGAGATAAAAGAAATAAATGGGGACAACATGGTCAGGATATTGGAGTTTGCATGACCTAGTATTGCAACAAATATTCTATTTAACGGCATGGCAAAAACAGACACCACTTCTCAGGAAGGCGAAAGGCTCTTTAAATTACCAAGATGTATAAAGCACTTGCAAAGGGCTGAGGAGCTTGTTTCCCCAAACTGCTGAAATCTCCAGTTAAATGAGCTGAAAGGGAAGAGGTGTTTCTTTTGAAAATGATGTCTCTGCGTGATGCAAATTAGAGTCCATCTAGAAAGGTAAAAAGAGGAAATAAAAAGCTCGGAATGACTCAGCTAGGTGCTTGGTTTTAGTGCCAAATGCTCAATATTAAAACTGTCAGGGTAAAATACAGAAAAAAGAGAGGGGGAGAAGCACCACAAAAAGAGATGAGATGATATGTATATATATAAAAGGTGATACTGAGGATTTTGCATCCCTCTTGCATCACCTCAGATAACTACTAGCAACATATGCTGGCTTCTGGAGACTTTATGGTGGTCTCATTTATCAGCCTGTGTTCATTTTTAATGGTTTTCGCTCCCGTTTTTATCACACAGCCCATAACATGGTTACAGCCTCAGCCTTCCCTGAGATTGCTCTGCTCAGGCAGCAGTGCTGCAGCATCACAACCGCTGTTTTTCATTCAGTTATGACAGATATCAGAATGCAGCCAGCATCACTGCACAGAGTCAACCTTGCATACCAAACTACTAATTCCCTTCTTGATCTCACTATCAACATTAAAAAAAAAAAAAAGCAGGAAGTCCCTTGAAAGCTAACCCTAGAGCTGTGAGGGCAGCACATCTAATTTACTGACTACAACGCACAAGAACCTAAATAAGCATATTGAAGGGACCGTAATTGAACAAACGGGGTTTAGAATTCTCCCACTACCAGTAATATAATAAGCTTATTGGCTTAATCTTCCCACTAGCCCTCTATTCAGCGCCCAGGAGACAGCCAGTTCTTCAAACGTCATCTCCAAAGCGATGCGCTCGTCTGTTTTCATAAGCTTTGAACCGATAAACAGAAGAGCATTTCTTTAATGCTTTCTGAAATTCCATAAGATCATTCCTGTTCTTCTCTCAGTGATCAGCAGGCATGAGAAAAATGGGACAGCTGTATTCAAAACCGGCAAATCTAAATGGAAGAGCCAGAGATGGAGTTATGACCAGTCCCCCTCCCTTGAGCGGTGAGAGGAGAGGACAGAGTCTGCAGGCTCACATCTTTCTAAATGCCATTACCTCCAAACCCGTGGGCAGGGAGCATCCCTGCAGTGGGATGGGGCAGCTAGGGGTTCCCCATCTCATCCAGAAACTCAGCAGCTCCTATAGTCTCCCTCTGACAGCCACACCATCCCTTTGCTAAGACTTTGCTTCATATATAACGTTTGGAAGTCATTTACCAAAACTGAATTGATCATTTTCAGAAAAAAAAAAAAAAAACCACAAAACCCAGCGTTTCTATTATTCTTTGGCCCACTTCAATCAATGCTCCCACCCCAAGCCCAAGCCTGTCATACACAAGGAAGAAAAAAACCCAGAGCACCATGGCTGTATCACTCCCTTTCCTCCCCAAAATACTGTGAGCCAAAATATGATAACAAAGTGCCACTCAGGCAAAGCCTTCTCTAAATGAACACGTCAGTGCAGGCTTTCATACCCTCATAAATATAACTCATCCAAGCCCAAGTGAAAAACAAATGTGCCTTAAACTCTCCTGAGACAATATTCTTACCCTAATTTGAAGGCTGTCTCTTTTCTTCTTTTTTTTTGCGTGTGAGGCATTCAGGCTATCGTTTGCAACCTCTGAGTTTCTGCTCTTCTAACTGCTCCCTTCAGCTCAGGCTCCCGTTTCGTTTCGCTCCTCTCGTGCCATGCAAACCCTCGCAGCAGCTTCCCAGCTCATACAAGAAAACCTTCCTTCTCCTCCCGTGCTTTCCTTAAATCCCACTTGCCGCTCACATCACTCTCTCTACAGCGGAAGGTGAAAGGGTCTGCTAGTGATTTTTAACTAATCCAGGGAGGAGGGTATAATGAGAGTCTCCACAACCCACTTCAAGCACCATTTCATTCTGATCCTGTGAGCAGGTGACATTTAGAAACCGTTATCATTATTTTTTTCTTCCTACAATCAAGGAATCATCACACCCAAAGAGAGAAAAGTGACATTTAGCCCCGGCTGAAAAGCAAGGTAGCTGCTGCCTGTACCTCAGGGAGCATCTCCAATGCTTGCACCATCTCCCGTCAACGTTTCAAACAAGTGGAGTTCTTGACAACTTTTTTCCTTATTTCAGGCCCAAAGCTTCATTCTAACGCTGCAGTTTCATCACACACCATTTAAGTTCTTTGAGGAACGGAGAGTGTATGTTTCTCTTTTTTAATTAGATGACAAGGACATGACGAGTCTATTCACACCAATGTTTATCTGAGATCTTGAACGCTTTTAAAAGGAGATTTAGCGAAAGTGTGGTAAGCAGAGCATCCTGATGCTAATAATTGCCGATTATAAGGGAATCTGCCCTCCCCTGCACACAAGCCTTCCGCTCATCTGCCTTTCAAACGACGCATTAACCCAAGCCCTTGGGTTTCCTCAGCAGTGACCTCCTCTGGTGCCGTGATCTCGCAATCAGTCTCTCTGGTGGAGCACCGAGGCTGAGCTCAGAGTGCTCCGCACCAGCTGACGATCCTGCGGCGTTACAGGCTTTGGAGGAAAGGACTGGCAAAAGCTGCCCGTGTGCTTCTGGCCTGCTGCTCCAGCACTGATAAACGGGTTGTTTCCTCTACACAGGAGACCCACGGAACAGGCGAGCTGTCGGAGCATCGTACTGCTTGCTGCTAGCTGATTAAATACAACACGAACAAAGAAACTTTTCTTTTGATAAAATCTTCTATGAGGATACAACTAGTTATGTGTAAAAATCTGTCACATCATGGTTGATGGGTGGGCCCACAAAATGCCCACCAGAAGGCATTTTGAACAAATTACATCCTTAAAATATGGGGCAGCCTCAAAAGACAGCTGCTGTAGACGCCAGGTTTAAGCCTTTGAAAAGATAACTGAGAAAAATCCCATCAAAAAATACTGTACTGTATAGTATTGCAGTACACGATCCTGCACCATGCAGCTGAAGTTATCTAAGGCCAAAATACTGCAGCCTTCAGAGCCTCCCAGCCGACCGGGTGGTGATGGCAGCGAGCAGCCCGGAGATAAGGCTCCGTTATCACAGCGCCAGGCTCACGCACGTCGCGCCTCCGAGAGGAAGGCAGCCTCGCTCCTGCTCTCCTGAGGCTTGCCTAACATCGTTCTCTGGGAAGCTAGGATATGTTAACAGTGAAAGAACATTAAAAAAATACCGATTTCCATCTGCAAAGCCTCAAGGAAATTTGCAACAGCTCTAAACGTACATTGCTTGCACTTCTGTCCTGCTGCACGGCGGCTTTCACCCGGCGTCGATGTGCCCAGCAAGCATCAGTGATCTGTAAGGACGCACGAGGCGCACGCACAAAATCAGATTCCCAGATGCTGCAACAGACGATGTTTTAATGACCCATTTTACAACAACAAAAAAAAGTCTCACAATTGGGATAGGAATTTCTCTTCTAAGCTACTCTTTCTGGTGGGAGCAGGATTTCTGGTTTGCTCCTGATGACGCTGCTCTGCTCGGATCTATAATCCATCCCCTGCATTAGTGTTTGAAAGCTGCTCGTTCATCTGATGGAAGACCAAGGGTGCCTGAGACCGAACAAAGAATATTGGGAAACTCTAATCCATTGTTTTTCTGCTCAGTGTCAACACGAACAAATGAATATTGTGAACATTTAAATTCTTCCTCCCTTGACAGTAATGGAGCGTAATGTGATCTGAGAGTGTTTCATCTTTAAATAATGATGTTCCCACAAAGCAACTGGCACAGTCATTATCTTGGGATCTTTCTGCACTGAGACTAATTAAAGAGAGCAGCATCAGACTATTGTCAAAAACTGAAAGTTTGTTACTTAACAGGGCTTTTTTGGGCCTGAGTGCCAACTTTCCCAGTGATATGAAATTGTGGAAGGCAGCAGAGAAGACACCTCTCAGAAGCCAAGGAAGTCAAATTTAAGAATCTGTGATGAGAGCTTGAACCTCCTCCACCTAGAGGGGGATGGGGTAAGAAAATGGGGAGACTTTGGGATTTAATAATAAAGAATTTTTGACCAGCAAATGTAACCTTCACTGATGAGCCGAAAGATCTAAACAAAATTATTCAAGGGAGGTCTCCAGACGAATTGCCACCATTTGTGGGAAAAAAAACCTCAAAAAACCACCACCAAACCAAACAGTTGCACTAACAAGCCATGAAGATCAAAAAAAGACTAAGGACCTGGTTGTGAAAGAGCAGGTGAAGAGCAGGAAATGACACTGTGCAGCTGAGAGAAGAGCTGGTGGAGAGCATAAGGCAGGAAGAATGTCCTAACCCGACGCGATCGCTTGCATTGCCATAGCAGCGGAGCCCTGCAACGCAACGAAGCTGTGCAAAATCAGTGTGACTCCACAAGGACTAAATTAAATTTTTGAATTAAAAAAACCCCTCCAGAGTAGTTTAAGTTTGTTGGTACAGCGATTTTTAAATATGCTGTGGCAGCGATTAGAAAAGATTAAGGCTGGATGAGTCATCTGGGACTGTAAAGCCCAGGAAAATATCCACAGAGCTATCCTGGAAAATACAGTGCAAGTCTGAACAGTGAGAAGAACCAGGGAAGACAGATCAGGATCAGCTGCTTTAGTTGTGGTTTAATTCAGTGATCTTAATAAATTTTAATCCTCTTTAATATTTTCAGTTTTCAGTTATTTTGCTAAAGGTTGATTGTAAATAGTCAGCTATCACAAAAATACATTTATCTGCGACAAAAGACTGTATTTACATTGTGTGTTCCTTCTTTAGGCCAACTATGGGGACAGAAGGCTGTATAAGTATTTAAGGATATAAAAAAAATACTATACATCTGTTGAAATGCTCAAGATTTATCACATATGTCAGATATTGTGAACAACATTTCTTCTATACTATATATTTTTCCTAACAATATATACTGTTTGTGTTTGGATAGAAATTAGAATTCAATTAAAATATAAGCAACAGCTTTGTAATAAAAATATTGCATACAAACCTGCCAATTGTGATTCATAAAAGAAAAATGTTTTTGTCGAAATGTTTTCATTTAAAACTGGAATATTAAACAAAAGCATTGTTATTCTCACGGTAGATAATGGAGGTTCCACGGTGATCAAAAACGCTTTTAAACAGTCTAATTTCCACTTTGTCAAAGATTTCCTTTTGTCTGTCCTGGGGCCTTCACGAACACCTAGTTAACGATAAACGCTGCGTGGTGACCTCGGCGGAGGTTCTGCCATCGCACCATGGCCACAAACACTTCCATAATTGTCCAACTGACAACTCTCAACTTCACACTCTTAGATTTTATTCACAGACCAGAAAAGAAAAATATCCTTTTTCAGCTCCTAACAAGTTGTTCAAGTTTGATAAGCTATTTTCATTCCCACTGAATTAGCTGAATAAGCTGTAGAAAGAATAGGTCTTTGTTTCAGGCTGCTAAAGAACAAGTCAAAAGCTGGCTTTTTACACTACAGTCAGTTCTGGGTCCAGATTCCTCTCAATTCTCTGGGTGCACACATACGTTTCCTGATTAGTTACACTACAGTCAGTTCTGGGTCCAGATTTCTCTCAATTCTCTGGGTGCACACATACATTTCCTGAATATTTTTTTCATTTAAATTATGTTAATAAGTTAGAGCATGCTCAGATCTTTATGTAGATTGCCATTTAAAACTTACAATGCACATTAAAAGCAGAAAAGGTTTGATTTAAATTAAGTGCAAATCCAATTTAAATAAAAAAGCAGCTTAATATTTAAAAATACGCATATCCAGCTTCTAGAGGACATAAGGTGACGGAGCATACTCCA
Organism: Pterocles gutturalis; assembly: GCF_000699245.1. Lineage (NCBI taxonomy): Eukaryota > Metazoa > Chordata > Aves > Pterocliformes > Pteroclidae > Pterocles > Pterocles gutturalis. Next base: position 2,793 of record NW_010136600.1, on the reverse strand, counting down.
CTTATAGAACAGACCTGACCATCTCCACAACACTGTTTAGTATTGTTTATCTCTTTTATTTTTTTTTTAATTTAGGCAGCTATACAGAATCAGTATCTTGCTATGTTTATACCTGGCTAGTCTTTCATCAAACTGATTACAGCTCCTCAAACACTTAAACTCTCTGATGACATTTAGGATCCTCTGGGCTTTTGCACAGGACACCGAAACCTTCCTCTCTAACTGCCCAGTGCCGCTGGGAGGGCTGTCAGGTACTTGAAGACCATCCCTACCCTGCGTTTGTGTGCTGCATATCCACCTCATCACTGCATGCTGCCGGATATGAAGCCAAGGAAAAAAAAATTAGATAAGAAGAACGAGGTCAGCGCACCCCATACCTCCCCACATCATGCAAGGCTCCTACAGAGCCAAGAAATTTCAAAAGAGTAAGTCTGAGTGGGTTCTAGGTCATGGTTTTTTGAGCTATAAAATTGCACTTGAGTAATTTTCAAGCTTTTTACATCAAGCAATGCTTAGAGGCTTTGTTTGTTGAAGTATAAACCCGAGTTTCGCAATGTCACGGCTCGCCTTTGATTGCTGAGGTAAAATGAAAAGGAAAAATGCCTGCACCACTTGGCAATGCTGCAGAATACCGACTTCTGTGCCTTAGAGCAAAACAAACACAATCCTATAACTTCCCTTTAAAGCCTCTTCTCCTAATAAAAACTCAATTATCCTACTGTATCTTTCCAGATCTTCAGCTACGATGTGCATATTCCGTTTATGATGTCTGATGTTTTAATCGTCGTATCACACGTAGAACAGGTACACGAGCTAACAGGACAGCCACCACTGGGCAACAGCGGGCTTCAAGTCAAAAGAGACCTGCAACTCAGAAGACAGAGACCTACTCCCACATCTCTGAACGAGGTTTCTGATCACAACTTGGCTCTCCCATGACTGAGAGTACTACTGGCGAGGTTTCTGATCACAACTTGGCTCTCCCACGACTGAGAGTACTACTGATAACCTCTGGTGACATTAATCCTCAGGATCCCTCTGCCAAGCCAGCCACTGAGCTACAAGACAACTGTTCAAGCTGGCTCTCGGACTCCTCTGCGAGCCTGTGTAGGCACCAACCCAGCAGAAAACCATTCCTCTTTCATGGTGGAGCAGTTTTCTGTGGAGTGAACGAGCTGAATAGACTCAGGAAGGGAAGAACAACGAGCACCAAGTACCATAAACCACTGGGGAGAATGGGAACAGAGACAGGCAGATGGTGCTCCTCCTTTGGCTCGTAGTTAGATGGTCTCATATCATGGAGCTTCAGCCTGAGAAACAGCAGAACATTGGAGGGTGACAAAGTAAACACTTCTCTACAGTTGGACAACTAAAATGCAAACTTCCAGGCTGCAAACATACTGTTTGACTAACGCTATTATTCCAAAAGAGAAAGGCACCAACCATACAAAGAATTAACTCCAATGTCTCTAAAAATGAGAAAGCAAGGGTTTATTACTTGGAATAATTTCAAATCGTCCCATGTAATATAAACTGAAAATAACGCTGTGCTAATAAGAACACAGACTTTTCTACCACTGAAAGTATCAGACAGCAACTCTTGCATCTACAGAGCCAACTGCCATTTTCCTTTTCCATCAGGTGAGGCAGGGGGATCTGGACACACGAACGGATAACAAATCCTCCCACACAAAAATCCCCATTTAGCATCAGTGTGAAATCATAAAACAGTTGTGCGCTCTCCCCAAATAAGCCATATAACTTATTTAATCAGTCGTCTTGAGAGTCTGTTGAAGAAGTTAATCAGGTTTATGCTGCACTTATGACATCATAAAATTTGACAGATTTGATTAAATAAGACAATAGTTTGTATCAGAAATGCTATTCTGATTGTTTTTCATCTCTCCAAAGGACAGTCTGGCAGACCTGTTTTCTCTTCCACAAAGAGTAAAATAAAAGGATTAGGGTCAGCCACCTTTGCTTATACCACATTTCAAATATGAGGTGATAAGCAAGGCATTCGTTCCTCTGCAGAAGAAAAATAAAATCACAAAGGAGTGAACAGCGTATTCTAGCAGATTTTTTTAAGTATCAAAATATGTTATTAGGTAATAAATAGCTTCTCTTTAATGTATTTAATGAAATAAAGACATTAATGCATTAAGCTTTGGGCATTTTGTAAATGAACATAACTATAATCAGGAAATTGATGATCTATGTGAATAGAGACTTGCAATATGTCAGGCAACCTCTCTTTTCCTTCTGGCAAAAGAAATCCATCTCCAAGGATTTATCCAAGAGGAAGAGCTAACTGGATAAACTTCTCTATATTAAAGAGACTTACTTTTCCCACTCTGACTGGAGGAAGAAATCATTTAAGAGAAAGTTAAAAAACAAATGCTTGAGGGAAAAATAAGAGTGGGGTATGGTAGTTTCTGCTGTAATTCTTTTGAGTTGATATTCAATGGATTTTTTTCCTCTTGGGGAATTTAGCCTTCAAATCAATGATTCAGACGAATCCAAGAGCTGCTCTGCAGGAATACCCAATAGACAGTGTGTAGGCTGGAACTCCATTGATCCTACTTTTTTTTTTTTTCTTTTTTAAATTTAAATGGCCAACTAACCCCTCAGAACTGTGGCATGGTGCTCCAGAAGGCTCAAGATGCTTTGTGTATCGTACGACAGATGGCTAAGCAAGACATCCAACAGACGGTAACCAAGCCAGAAGAGATGCCAGGTCTTCCGAACTGCAGCCCAGGGGTTACGCTCCAGTGTCTATTAATTATATTTTAA
>NW_010136599.1:11914-24047 GCF_000699245.1 Pterocles gutturalis | reverse complement strand
TGGCTGCGGTCGCTGTGGCCGCACCGTGCAGGCAGAAGCCGGTGGGTCCACGTACTGTCAGTCCTGGGGGGCTGAAGTCCTTCTGCGCTGTGAGTAGAGACGCTGATGTCGCGGGGTCGCAAGCTGTGGCGGGCGAAGTGAAGGAAATGCTCTGCAAAACCCTCTCTCTCCCATCGAAAGGGTTTTTAAAGACAGTCCACGAGGCCCCGGAACACGGGAACCTGTACACCCTTTGCCTTGGTGATCAGTAATAATGCCCCGCGGGCACTTGCAACTCAAACGGGGACAAATACCGGCTTTGTGCTAGCATGAGAAAGCTTACCCCGACTAGAACTGAAAGTGTTTTGGTGGTAGAACCGTGACAGTGCCCCGGTAACTCCTGGGAGTTACTGACTCAAATTAATGGGGAGACAGAGTAATGCAACCTCCAAGGGGTGGGTGCCAAGAACGGAACAGCCAGCTACTGGTCATGAGGAATGCAAGTCAGACATGCTGACGGTTGTTGGGTGCTTGCTGAACTCTAGTGTATTTGGATAAGATAATGATTTCAGTGGAATTCATAACATATAATAGCAAGCTAAAGCTTAGGCATGTCTGTGTCTTGGCACATGTGCCCACTACATGTGAACATTCCTCAGCATCTCTGAACAGGTTTTTGCAGGAGACCTCCAAGAGATCTCAATACATGGGTCAGCTGGAAGAATTAGGACCCAAATATGCACTATATTCCAGGGGCATCGTAATGAAGCATTTGTTTGTTAAGCGGCACTGTCTTAATGCTGCTTTGATGTATAAATCTATATATGGAAAGACATGATTCTGCCACCTTCAGGTTAAAATAATTCCTTGTGTAAATAGATCTACTGACTTCTTTGTGAAAACAAATTTGGGTAATTGGGCCCGTGATGGATGTTTCAGTATTTCTACAAAGGCTAGATGTAGTATTGTGATGAAGGATTTTCATTATTCATATAAAATGGAAGATACAGAGACTTTGTGAATTAATTCATTTGAAGCCTGCTCACATTTCCCAAATTAAAGAACATCAGTGGATTATTGGTTTGGTTTTAAGTGCCTGATCCTTTTTATTCAGAAAGTGAAAACTTACCTTTCTGGGGGTATAGAACGTAGCAAGCAATTAGTTATTAATGTGTCCAAAGGATATTTTCCTTCTTTGATGACAGGAAATATTAAGCTCTTCGAACAGAAATTATGACTTACTGTCTCCAGCTGATTTGCAGAGTCACGCCAGCATTTCTTTGTTGTACCAAGTGGTGGTGTAAGTTTGTGCCAGACTTCCTTTAGATGATTGATCTGCCTCATGAAACTGAACACTGTAATTGCAGTGGCTGGGTCTAAGGATTTCAGAACTTACACCGAGCAAAGTGATTCAGTTGTGCTGTTGTGAAATGACAAGCTGATATACATATTGGTTGCCTAGGCAGAAGCATCCCAAGGGCTTGCCACTGCCCTCACCTTTTCTTTTGTTTGGGATGGTGTGGCATACAGAAGGGTGCAGCTTCATACCTCTCACTTGCAGAGGGCTACATCATATTCTAGCAATATGTCCTGGGTTAAGCTGAGACAGAGTTAACTTTCTTCATAATAGCTAACAAGAGGCTGTGTTTTGGATTTGTGCTCAGAAGAAAGCTGATAAAAAGTGATGTTTATGCGGCTGCCAAGGTCTTTCAGCTTCTCTGGCTGTCCGCAAACAGGAGAAGCTGGGAGGGAGCACAGCCCCAGTTACTAGCTTAGGATTTGATTTTAGGTTTGTGATTGAGACCCAAAGTGGCCAATAATCTATTCCATAACATACACATCATGCCCAGTATATAGGTGAGGACCCTCTGGAAGATCAGCCCTTTTTGGTTCCGGATCTCTTTTGCTCCGGGTCATCTCGCTCCAGGTGGTCACTCTCCCAAGGCCTTCCCTCCCCTGCCACCCCAGTCAGTTCTCGGTCTGAGATGCTCAGACTGTTATCTCCGTTCTGTGAGTGCGGTTTCGGGACTCTCCCTGCTCCGGGATCGTTAGCCAGGAACAGGCTGAGCCTTGGTCATCGGGTGGGGGGGCAGTATCACTGTGTATCACTCATTTGTATATTTGTATATAGTATTATTTTCAATATTATTGTAGTTTAGTTATTAAATTGTCCTTATCTCAACCCACGAGTCCTTTTTACCCTTTACCCCTTTAATTCTCTCCCCTATCCCCGGGGGAACAGGGGGGGAGGGGATTGGGTGATCGGATGTGTGGTTTGGCCCCCAGCCAAGGGCAAAGCCATCACACCATGTTTCCCATGCTAGCTGCTCTTATGCAAATTATTTAATTGGTGTAGATTAATTTATATTCTCAAAGCAATCATTGTAAAGGAAAATATAGACAAGAATTTGGAGTAGGAGATCAAAATAGTCCTTATTATGTGAAAGTTTCCAAAAGTAGGAGATCTTATTTTATGAGAATATTAGAGCCCAGAAAACCAGTCCTTTTTATAAGTGCAGAACATCTGACTCATAGGCATTAATAAGAGAATCAAAGTATTTGACAAAGAAAGAAAAAAGCATTGAAGAATTGTATTATCAGCTCTTTGAAAAGTAATGGGGAAACAGCAAACTTGGGGCCTAGTAAGAGGATATTCTTTAAAGTTTTGTTTCTGATTTTTAAAAGTTTTTCTTCAAAATTAGAAACTAGGTATTAAAAACTCAGCTTTTTGTGAATACCTTTGTACTGAAGTGATTAATTTTAGTAGAATCTGCCAACTCTTTTATTTTTAATTATGATAAAGATAAGGCAGTCTACCTTAGACTCCATGCTTAATGACTCTCTAAATAATTCTACTGTATTTACCTCCATTTGCTCATATTGCATTCATTACTTTGAGTGTTGTTTAAATGCTTTTTGACTTGAATTTCATTTATATTACTCACCTGGTGGTCTCTGTGCCAAGTGATTTCATATTGCTTTACAGAGGTAATAAAAATGAATACATTAAAATGTGGTGTTTAACTTTTGCCTCCTCCTCTTTTGAAATATGAGAATAGACTTACAGTGCTCTTTTCTTTTAATATGAGATTTCCTAGCATAGAAAAATAAAATAACTTTTAAACTTTATTTTATGACTTATGCTGTGGCTTCCTAGTATGAAGTGCAGAAAAATAAACAAACCACACACTAGATCCTGTAAACTACTTACTTAATGTAAGAGTGACTTCATTAAGTTGGAAGAGTATTTCTTGTCTTGCATGGCTGGATATCTACTTTTACTTTAATGACTTTCTAATTAAAAACAAAGTATTCTGAATGTTCTTTTTTTCACTAAAGTTCAGTTGTTATAATGTTTTTGTGGGAAATAAAACAGTGTGGGGTTTTCTTTAGCTTGCAAATCCTTTCTTTAAATCTACAGACTTCTGCATTAGGTCCCAGTTCAGAAAGGACTTCAAGCATTTAGAAATTAGGTACATGCTAAAGCAATGTGGAAAACAAGGAGGTGATTGGTGACAACCAATATGGCTTCACCAAGGGGAAATCCTGCCTGACAAATCTGGTGGCATTCTATGATGCTCTCACAGAGCTGGTGTATAGGGAAGGGGCAATTGACATCATCTACCTGGACTTGTGCAAAGCATTGGACACTGTCCCACACGACATTCTTGTGCCTAAGTTGGAGAGAAAGGGATTTGACGGTTGGACCACACGGTGGATATGGAATTGGCTGGATGGTCGCACTCAAAGAGTCAACAGCTCTCTGTCCAAGTGGAGACCGGTGATAAGTGGCATTCCTCAGGGGTCAGTACTGGAGCAGGTGTTGTTTAACATCTTTGTTGGCGACCTGGACAGTAGGATTGAGTGCAACCTCAGGCAGTTTCAAACGACACCAAGCTGTGTGGTGTGTTCCACATGCTGGAGGGAAGGGATGCCATCCAGAGGGACCTTGGCAGGCTTGAGAGGTGGGCCCAGGCAAACCTCATGAAATTCAACAAGGCCAAGTGCAAGGTTCTGCACATCGGTTGGGGCAATCCAAAGCACAAATACAGGCTGGGCGAAGAATGCCTTGAGAGCAGCCCTGAAGAGAAGGACTTGGGGGTGTTGGCTGATGAGAAGTTCAACATGAACCAGCAATGTGCACTTGCAGCCCAGAAAGCCAGCTGTATCCTGGGCTGCGTCAAAAGAAGCATTAGCAGCAGGTCAAAGGAGGTGGTTCTCCCCCTTTACTTTGCTCTTGTGAGACCCCGCCTTGAGTCTTGCATTCAGCTGTGGGGCCCCCAACATAAAAAAGACATGCACCTGTTGGAGCAAGTCCAGAGGAGAGTCACAAAGATGGTCAGAAGGTTGGAGCACCTTCCGTACGAGGACAGGCTGAGAGAGTTTGGGTTGTTCAGCCTAGGGAAAAGAAGGCGCTGAGGAGACGTCGTAGCAGCCTTCCAGTACCAAAAGGGGGCCTACTTGAGGGATGGTGAAACACTCTTTTATCAGGAAGCGTAGTGACAGGATGAGGGGTAATGATTATAAGTGAAAGAGGGTAGATTTAGATTAGATGTTAGGAAGAAATTTTTTCCTGTGAGGGTGGTGAGACCCTGGAACAGGTTGCCCAGAGAAGTTGTGGATGCCCCATCCCTGGAGGTGTTCAAGGCCAGGCTGGATGAGGCTTTGAGCAGTCTGGTCTAGTGGAAGGTGTCCGTGCCCATGGCAGGGGCCTTGGAACTCGATGACTTTTGAGTCCTTTCCAACCCTAACCATTTTATGATTCTATAAGTCTAACTAAATTTAGACTTTGACATGAAAGCTCTATCAAAAGATTTGTTTGATCTGTAGTTACAATCTCATGGTAATGTACTTGGGCTTCCTTGTATGCAGGAATAAACTTAATTTAATGTCCTGAACTCTTGCATTGTGGCAAATACATCTTGAAGATTTTCATTATCTGTGTCTGAGCCGTGCAGGTAATCGCCACCTGCCATTCATAGATACGTGAGAAAGTACTGTCTGAATGTGTCTAAAAAGCTTGTGAGTCATGCAGTCCTCTTGCTTATACTTCCATAATACAATAATATTGCTACTGGCAAACAGCTATAATAAATATAAAATCAGAAGTGTTGGTAGCATATATCTTAATGAAGTATTTTAAATAGATACATATATACATGCATACATAGATTGATTCATTTCAGGCTTTGAGCTCTTAGCTTTGAGCAACATGCACTCTATTTTTGACACAGATACTTTATTCCTTTTCCTCTCTTTTTTAGGCAAAAGAAAATGCCATCCTTCTCTTTATTCTCTAGGATGTGTAAAAGCGCAGACTGCACCAGACACTGGAGAGCTGCGTGGAGATTTTACTTTGCAAATGGAGCAGCATGCTGGCAGTAAAAGGATGAAAGTCTTTGAAGAGATCTTTTGAGGACAGAAATTAGCCCGTGATCTCCTTCAGACTGCAGTCTTATTCATTGTTACTTCCAAGATTTTTTTCCAAACACTCACCAGGATAAATTCCAATTTTAAAAAGAGTCCCAGTGAGCTGGATATATATTATATAGATATGTAACACAGCTATAGTGAATGCACTTTTTATACCTCAATATAATGCAAAATTACTACAAAACAAATACCTTTACATTGGAGGCTTAATTTTATCCAGGCAAATGGAAATATGCCACAAATCCAGTTACCTCAGCTAACACTCTTAGCAAAACTTTTAACTCCTGTGTGCAATAAATATTTTCTGCAGACTGTAGATGAGGTGGGCTTTTTGGGGCGCTGCCTTTCCTGTGAACAGAAGATTCTTCTCCACCAGGCCAATACTTAAATAATAAAACAATAAATCATGTCAATGTTTTGAAGACAAATTATTCATAACACTGTATTACTTAGAGAATGCTGTATTTTACATACCACTGAGAATGGTTTCTAATAAGATATCATTTCAGAACAGAAAATATTTATTGCTGCGGCTATCTCATCTATTTGTGTGTTGCTATCCTACGTATACACTAGCCTTTGCATCTTAAAGCGTAAGAGAAATCTGACATGGCTGAATATGTATGAGTGATTACTGGTGCCCTTGTACAGTTAATTCAATTAGTTGTTGTTAATCTTGAATGTGCCAACTCAAGTAACTCTGCTTGGAAAAGTATCTACATTTCTCCTGAGGCTTTTAGTGTGTCTTTAAATAACCTTACTCTTGCCCCTTTGCCTCTGGGATCTGTACATAGGTCTCACTGAAAGGTTGGGTTTTTTCATGTACTTACCTTTTTTTTCCTTGTTTTGAGAAAAAAAAGGTCAGATGCCTATGGTGATAATGACAGGGGACTTGCAAAAAAATGTTAAGTACTTGAATTAGACCTTAGACTCCATCTTTAAATTGTCTCCTAAGAATTTGGTGTAGAAAAACAGTGGTTTGACATTCATTGTTTGTACTTAATTGCATTAAGCACTGACTGGTGGTAGATCCCAGCTCACCACTACATTCTGCCGTATTTACTGAGAGACCTGGTGACTAAGATGCAGATATGGTCTCTAGTGAGATACATCACTCTAAAAGGTTAATTTCTCCTAGTGCAAGATTATTTGTTTACAGAAAGAGAACATTAAACTTTGAAATATTTGGAGAAAGTGCAGCAGTAGTCCTTTCTGCTTATTGGAGGATTGTGCTGCTGCTACATTAGAAGTGTTTAAGAAGTACTTCCATCACTCAATTTCATGATAAAACTACAAAATAGTCTCAGATTTCAGAAAAGTAGCCACAGGCACATTGAAAAGAAGGGAGGTCAGGTTTTTCTGTTACAGAACCTTGAAAAAAATAACAGCTGTAGATGGAGGAGACAAAAGAAGATGAAGCGAGAAGACTAGTGATGCTGAATTGTCCTTTGCATATATATCCCTAATTGACAATACATAGAAATATTTGCCTAGAACTAGACTAAATCTGCCAACAAAGTCTACTGAACAAACAACAATTGTTTAACTAACTTTTAGAGGCCATTTATTCTATGCTAGCGTTGTTTTTAAAGGTAACTGTGGCCAGGAACACATGAACAGAGACGCAATTCTTGAAGCCAGAGCAGATCCCACTGTGGCAACTGTGTATAAATAAGCAGATTTATGTCTTAAAGTGTGGGAAGCAAACAGTGAAAAATAAGCAATTGAAAAAGTGACAACATTTAACCATGATTTATCTAGGGATAAATTTGCTAGTGTTGCGCAAAGCTTAAAGCACTTTTTTATGGGTTGAATCATGCATCCACAACTTTAAAAAATCCAGGTAGCTGGATTTGTCATGGCCTAACTCATGGTGTGTATCTTATAAGCTAATTATTACACACAGGCAATGCAAAATATCACAAAATTTTATATTCTGGACAAGGATGTAGCCTCAGAATGAACACTGGAGGAGATTACTCAGTCACAAGTATGTAACATGACCAAGAGTGTATGTACCACAACAAGCAGTGGGATGTGGGACAGATGCCAGCTCTTGCTTTGCTTCACTCAGTAAAATCAATCATCTGCTCAAAATTAATGAAGAATGAAGTTACAATATTGGTAACAGAGACAGTGAAATAAATTAAATAAATTAATAGTTCTGTTTAATATTTACTTAGTACTTTAGCTTTATTACCAAGTATTTAAATACTAATTGAGCAGCGTAAAGAAGATAAGGCATTTTGCCCCCATTTCTACCATGTTCCAGAGTAACATTGCAAGGGCAAGGACCAGCAGGAAGAAGAGGCTTCCCCTGAAGTCTGAGGTGCCCTTGCAGAACTGCTTCACTGGTCTGCAGACCAATGAGGAGACACCCATCACATCAGGAGAGTGGAGCCTAGTGAAGCAGCCTGATCGCCTCCTTGGATAACAACCAGCGCATCTAAGAAAAAGTGACTGGTGATATTAGTAGGAGACTCTCTTCTGAGAGGTATGGAGGCATCTATTTGCCAACCTGATCTGTTCTCTAGAGAGGTGTGCTGCTTACTGGGGGCTCATATCGGGGATGTCACCAAGAGGCTACCAAGCCTTGTACAGCCCGCTGACTATTATGCACCGCTGTAGTTTCATGTGGGCACCAGTGCTACAGCCAGGAGCATCCTGAGGCCTATCAAGAAGGATTACAGAGCCCTGGGAGCAGCAGTAAGGGGCTCTGAAGCACAAGTGGTTTTTTCATCAATCATCCCGGTCAAGGGTTTGAAAAGGCCAGTCAAATCCTCCAAATCAACAAATGGTTACAGGAATCGTGTCACAGCCATAAGTTTGGCTACTCGGACCATGGGACTTGCTTTAAGAAACTTGGTCTACTTGGGGCTGATGGGGTCCATCTGTCAGAGAAGGGGAAGAGCATCTTTGGTCATAGGCTCGCCAGTCTGGTGAAAAGACCTTTAAACTACAGTTGCAGGGGGAGGGGAACCCTAATCCATCCCATTCATACCATTTTGAAGACAGGGACAGCAACAGATGCCCAGAGCCTGGAGAAGAATCACAGGTGAGCAGGAAACCACCTGAAGGGCAACACAAAGGACTTCCTGACAGTAAGTCAGCATTATTGGGGGCCCAGCTTAAGTGTCTCTATGCAAATGCGTGTAGGGTGAGGAATAAACAAGAGGAGTTAGAGATGTGTGCACGCCTGCAGGGCATCACAGAGAGGTTGAGGGAAGGACAGGCAGGGGAGATGAGGAGGGGGTGATACCCTCCATGGCAGTGACCAGCTGGGGATGGATGAGGAGCCAACTGAGAGCTTGTGGGTCAGGTTTAAAGGGAGGGAAGGAACAGGGGACATTATAGTGGTGGTCTGCTACAGCCCAGCAGACCAGGAAGAGCAAGAGGATGAGACCCTCTATAGGCAGATAGGCACAGCCTCACATTCACGAGTGCTGGTCCTTAATGGGGGACTTCAGCCACCCCAATATCTGTTGGAGAGGCAACACAGCGGGGCATAAGCAAGCCAGGAGGTTTCTGGAACATGTTGGTGATAACTTCCTCCTCCAAGTGGTAGAGGAGCCAACGAGGAGAGGTGCTATGCTGGACCTTGTTCTCACCAACAAGGAAGGGTAGTGGGGAATGTGAAACTCAAGGGCAGCCTTGGCTGTAGTGACCATGAGATGCTGGAATTCCAGATCTTTAGGGCAGTGAGGAGGCTGTGTAGCAAACTGACCACCCTGGACTTCAGGAGAGCAGACTTTGACCTCTTCAGGGATCTCCAAAGTGGAGCACCACAAGATAAAGCCCTGGAGGGAAGAGGGGCCCAAGAAAGCCAGTTAGTATTCAAGGATCACCTCCTCCAGGCTCAGGAGTGGTGCATCCCAACAAAGAGGAAGGCAGACAAAAATGCAAGGAGACCTGCATGGATGAGCAAGGAACTCCTGGATAAACTTAAACTCAAAAAATAAGCCTATAAAGGGTAGAAGCAAGGACAGGTAGCCTGGGAGGAGTACAGAGAAACTGTCCAAGCAGCCACAGATCAGGTTAGGAAAGCTAAAGCCCTGATAGAATTAAATCTCATCAGGGACGTAAAGGGCAACAAGAAATGCTTCTATAGGTACATGGGGGATAAAAGGAGGACTAGGGAAAATGTAGGCCCTCTCAAGAAGGAAACAGGAGACCTCGTTACCCATTATATGGACAAGGCTGAGGTACTTAATGTCTTTTTTGCCTCAATGTTCACTGGAAAGGGCTCGAGCCACATCACCCCAGTCACCAAAGGCAAAGGCAAGGACTGGGAGAATGAAGAACTGCACACTGTAGGACAAGATCAGATGCGAGATACATCTACAGGTCCTGAGGGAACTGGCAGACAAAGTTGCTAAGCCACTCTCCATCATATTTGGGAAGTCTTGGCAGCCCAGGGAAGCTCCTGCTGACTGGAAAAGGAGAAATACAAGCCCCATTTTTAAGAAATACAAGCCCCGTTTTTAAGAAAGGAAAAAAGGAAGACCCGGGGAACTACAGACCAGTCAGACTCACATCTCTGCCCAGCAAGATCATAGATCCGATCTTCATGGAGATTCTGCACAACCCAAAGAAGCTGTGAATGCCCCCTCCCTGAAAGTGTTCAAGGCAAGGCTGGATGAGGCTTTGAGCAACCTGATCTAATGGAAGGTGTCCCTGCCCATGGCAGGGGGCTTGGGACTAGACAATTTTTTAGGTCTCTTCCAACCCTAACCATTCTATGATTCTATGATTCTATTTGCTTGCCAAAAGATTCCTTCTGGAAGCACCTCCAACCAGATTAAGAAAACAGAAGGAGAAAGTGCTGAGATCTGTCAGAAGGCTTTTAGGTTAATGATTAGGTGTTTTCAGAGATCATTGTCCCTCAAGTGAACAATGATTACCTGCAGAGAATAATAGCAAGCCATTGAGTGAATTTGGAATATGTTGGGGATGGTTTTCATCCATTTTAATTTCTAACATTTTGGTGGATGTAGCCATTAATATAATGTATCTGGATTCCCCTAAATGTAAACAAAAAGGTTTAACCCCATTTTGCAAATAATTTTAGCTCTAATGTATACTTAAACCTGATTATAAATTGCCCATTTCCATGAGGAAAGGCTGGACCAAATATTAACAAAAATGCAGATGGTGCTTTTTAATGCCTGTCATGGTCAAAGATGAAGGATATTTTTTCAACAACAATCAAACTGAGGTTTTCGGTTTTGATTACATGAGCTCAAGATACCTGTCACTTGTGAGATACGTATCCTTGTCTTGTAGATTTCAACATTTTTCCCCTGTTTTTTCTAGTCCTCTTGGAAATATCGTTTCCTTTTTTTTGTAGGTTTTGGTATCAACCTGGCTTCCTTATCGTTTATAAATTGAGAAATTATATCCAATTCATTCATTAGCAGATGAAAGATCTCCTGTATTATATGAGAATATTCATATGCCAATGAAGACCTGGAACATCTATCCAAACGTAACTGCCATTTGGAGTACCACATTACTTCAGTTACTTGAATTTCCTTTGGCATTTAGTGCTAATTTCTAAAAGTGAATGGACAACGCAAATGTGAGAATGTTCCAGCAGTGCTTTTATGTGTAAATATTCTGTGCATTTGGAGCAGATGTTTGTAGAAATACTTGTACTGAATGCCTCAGTTTATGTGCCAAAATGATATTTGCTTGCATTTGAGCAAAAAAACACATCTTCAGTCAACTGAATGCAGCAGAGATTTAAAGACTTCCATCATGGCAGCTACTTATGGGTATAAAGTTCAAGCAGTAACCACAGTTCTGCAAGTGTAGGTAGACTGCTGATGACAGGCTGTAACTACCTGAGCCATTAGAGCAACTAACAGCAAGTCTTGTAGGTTTGTCTTTTTTAAAAAGGTTGGTGAGAAATACTTGTCACAGTCTTACTAAATCTTCTCCATGTCATGAACTGTTGTAGGAGGAACCGAGATGTTTCCCCACAGGTAGACAAGTCAGTCTTGTCTTGCTGATTGTATAATGTTTTTACTGAGGTATTGGAAAGCGTGCTGCAGCATGAGTCTGCCATGGTTCTGGACTGCTCTGGGTGTAGAAGGTACAATGATACTCGCTCAGACCTGCCCAGGAAAACAGTAGAGGTGACAGAGCAAGACCACTAGCCTTGAATGCAGTTGGTGAAACATGCAAGCTGATCAGTAGAAGAATTATGTGTGCTTAAGCAGATCTTTTGGATCTTATGGAAGCAAGTGAGGGAAATAAAAAAATACCTTTGGATGAAAACTGCTATTGTACTATTTTTCTTGCATTGTGGAGCTGATAAGTAGAGGTTCAGTGAAACATGGAAGTAGTGTCTGTCTACTGATCAAAGTGTGATATAGCTGAAGCTTCTTGGTGTTCAAGTGATGCTGTGGTAATAATTTCCAGATGTGAGGTCTCTTGGGAAGTAGTCTTACCACTGAATATGGCAACAGCACCTCAGCATTAATTAAAGAAAAAAAAAAAAAAAAGACACACTATCTTTTTGAGAAGATTCCCATCTCTGTATTCTTAAGTGTAAAGATGGGTCTTCAGCCCTGATTCTGTCATATAAACCTTGGAGAACTGAAACGTTCAAGATATCTGTCTTTCTTTCCTCCTTTCCTTGTATTTTCTATAGGTTAAATTTAGAGGATTTCCTGCTCATCATGCAGATGTTTGAGGTCATCATTTCACTACAGAGTTT
>NW_010136599.1:0-11897 GCF_000699245.1 Pterocles gutturalis | reverse complement strand
CCCACATTGTATATGGAGTGTCCCTAATCCCAAGTTTTTAATTCCACTGATTGAAGTACTGCACTTAACTGCTAGGTCTTGTCCTAAACCTGTAAAATGTTGTTTTTGTACAAGTTATTGTCAGCCAGCCTTCCCTTACTTGAACTTTCCTTCGTACTACAAATATAATCATGGTTTTAGGAAGGAAAATAATGGTTCTATTAAACCACAATTTCTAATAATGGACCCCTTGTTTGGGATGGCAGAGTGACAAAACACTAAGGCAGTCAGTCTTTTTGTGAACTTTATACTGTGGATCATAAAATGAAATAACTATATTTCTATTAACTTTTATTAACAGTGGGAGTGGGGTTACATAATTCAGACAACCTACCATTAAGCACTTAATTTTACCCATGGGGGAGAGGGCAGTGGGAAATACAGTACAAAAGGTTATTCTATTCATAAGTGAATTAGTGTGGCTATTAGTATGGTCTTTGTGTAAGAAATAGAAATGTTACACATAGTATAGTCTGTAGTCTTCATTGAATAAGAAGGCAAATACTCATTTTCTGAAGCAGCATTACTATTGATTAAATTGCTAATTGAATTTTCAAAAAAAAAAAAAACCCAAACCAAACAAGCCAAAACCAGATGAAACACTGTAAAAACCAAGAAAAGCTTTAACATTTTGGTGAATACTCTGAAAATATATTTGAAGACTTCTAAGCTGTCCCTAATAGGTGCCCACTTATTTTTGCCCTAGAGTTCTGGAAGACAAAATCTCCGGAAGAACTTGTGTCTGGATTTTCTGTTTTGTTGTAATGGATTTTCCTTAAGGTGAAATAAAGTTGTTCTGTTCACACATTGCAAAGATTTGAAGTAAGCCTGGTCTCACTCCCTGAAAACATACAAACATTGCACTTGAAATTTTAGGAATCTGGACTTATTTCTGCCCACAAGGTTTCCTTGGTAAAGACTATTAAAATACTGACAGAGGTTGTGAAAATATAGCTGCTTTCAACACTATGAATGCAAATGAAAAGCCAGGATTTTGCAGATAACTGTTCAGTCACTTCTGTATCTTTGCCTCCTAGACTGTACTAACACTGTCAGTGCTAGCTTCTATTTATTTTTGCAAAAATTTTTGTTGGTATTTGCTTTTCTGAAATTAAAATTTGTTGGAAATGTGTCTCATTTTAGTGGCATTGCTGTTCCTTGGAAGTTCCTTGGAACACTATAAGCTTTATCTTGTTAAAGAAAAGTACAATGTCTTGTATTTGTTGATGTCCCATAGCCAGGTCCTCTCATGAAAGTAATTTGAAAACTCTTTTAATTAAATAACATTAATAGACTAATGAATGTGCAGGTTAGATGGCTGGGTTTTCCTAAAGCTTGGAAGGAGCTGAAGGGTGGCTGAGGCCATCTCAGATTTCTGGTAGTGAGTTATCCAGAAGGGCAGCTATGCTCAGCTGGGACAAACTGTCGAAAGAACACATCACTGGGACAAGGGGATTAACTATTACAGGTTTTGGAATGAACTTGTAAGGTTAACAACATATCTGCAATACATATGCCTGCCTTCACTCAGCTTTTGCTACATCACCACAGATATAACCCATGCTGGGGAATTTAATTCTAGAATCCTATTACAAAATTCTCTGTCAATGTATGTTGTTATACTGCTGTGCTATATTGATTTTAAATTATAATTTTAACTTTCCCTGGAAATCAGCTGGACAGATTTCTTTGAGCATCCCTCTAATATCATGGGATGAAGACAGTCAACAAAAAGAAAATCCACCAGGTTCCAAATGCACTTTTAAACTGTGTTCTTTCCATATTTTTTGGTATTTGTAACTGAAGTATTGAGCAGAGAGTCATGATGCTATGTGTATCCTACAGACACATCTGTCAGTAGAGCCTATTTGACACGAAGTAGTTTAAAGGTAACATTATTACTAGCAGGAACAGTAATTCCTCAGTAAAATCTTAATGTCTTGGTTGTGAAACCTTTACTCATGTAGAATCACAGAATGAAAGAGAGCCCATTAAGCCATCTGTTCTAATACACTGCCTCAGAGCAGGGTCACTATGTCTAAAATGAATACTTCTTAATTTAAATACTTCTGAAGATTATAACCAGTATAGCTTAATAAGTAAGTAGTGTTCAAACATCATGCTGTAATGTTCTGAATTTGACAAAAATTTACAACTGGTAAAGGGAACTGTAGTGATTTAGGGTAATACTCACCAAATATAAACTGGTAGATCTCCACTGATCTTAACAGATGTGTACCACAATCTACCAGGGGATGATTTGACCTGCCGTAGACAAGGAAAGAAAAACAAGTATGAATTTTGAATACTCAGAAGCAGCAGCTGGCAGGGCTCTAGACAAATAAAAATATGATTTTCGGTCCATTATATTGACTTCTCTTCACTGAAGGGAAAAAATGAAACAACTAACTCTTCCTTGACTACGTATGCATACCCTAAATGGTGCAGAACAGCAGCATCGAGATTACCTGCACAGTTCCTCTGTGATCGTCTAAACTGGAGACGATCTTGCATCAAAATGAGGATAATGTATGGGAAGTTGTGCACAAAGCTAAGCTTCTAGATCAAAAATCCGGGAGCAATTCCAGGTTGCTTAATGAGTGAATTGCTGTAGAAACATACAGCAATGAAAAGTTAGGATTATTTTAAAAGTTTAATTATCTGATGTCATTAAAAGTAATAAAGACTCAAAATCACATGATTTTTCAAGAGGAAAAAATAGAGTTCTACCATGTCTTTACCAGTAGAGAAAAATTAACCTTTTGGAGATTTTTGTAACTGCTTCTTATTTTTCAAGGTGTTTTTGTTTGAAATATATTTTTTCTATTTGTTATTTCTGTTACCCTCAGCCTCAGATGGAGGTTCAACTCTGAGACAATGTAGGAGACATATAGGAGAATTTCAGGCAGCTTCATCCAGTAGTTAAAGCTTTATATATTTATTTATTTATTCTAATTTATAAGAGGAAAAACTGAGCAAAACAGATTTTGTTGTCCTTGTCATACTGACAGGCTGCAACACTAATACAATTTCTAATATGCAAGTGTAGGAAGTCAGAGGCTTGAGTGCCTCAAAAGAGGAAAAATGTAAACAACTGCCAGTTTGCAGCAGCTGACAGGGACAGAAATGGACAGTAAATTTTCTTAGGGGAAAGAAATGAGCTACAGCAAACCTGCACCTCACTGCCTTGGCTGAGGCTTGTTCCAAAGGCCATGAAGTTTGGCCCTATTAGCTAAAGTATGAGAGCAACATCAGTGATAAAGACCACTGCACAAAGAAAGAGCACCATTTCCAATTCTGTTTGCATGTCTAGAAATTATTATCTATGATCTACTGTTTTATAAATATATACATATATGTATATGTATGTATTTGGGAGACTGAATTTGCTAGAAAAGAGCCCCAAAAAAGACCAAGTTCCTTTGGCTGGTTAGATTCACTGCAGCATTTAAGAAAAAGAATGTGCCTTGATTAAGGCAATATGTTCAAAGTTCAAGACCAAAATTCAAACTAGTTAGGAATATGAACTAGGATTAATAGTTCTCACGTGAATTAAAACCTGTGTATGTTTCTACTTCTGGGACTGTGCCAGTTTTACACAAACAAACAGCTCTGTTAGCAAAGAAGTAACTCCTACTATGCAGGGCCTTACTGGATGAATTATTTGTACAAAAACTTTTGTAGTTTTTTTGTGATTTTCAACTCAAAGCAGTTGTGCTTGAGAGTGTATGTCTAGTATGGATCTTGCACATTTATTTTTGAAAGGTGTATATTACCTACATAATTACCTACATACATAACTTATATCTGGCAACTATCAGAATATCAAAATAACCATTATCATCTTTCTTCAGAATAAGTGATTTTGGAAAAAACCCCTTTGGTAAATTACTATGACTGTGATACAAATTTATTAATCATTCCATTAACATTTTTGTTTGACAGGCAATATTAAAAGATGTTCCATTTATTTCATTTATTTTGATTTTTTTTTAATATCTCAGGAACTAGAAGTATACTGCTGTATTCTATATTGGTGTAGAACAGCAGTGTCAGAGCCTGAACATTATACATATTACTACATATATACTTCCCCTTTTTTTCACTCATAGCAGATAGCAAATGAGGCATTAAGATGTCCCTTTGCACATTTTTGACCTTGGCTAGGAGATTCTAAAAATCACATACAATGTTTCTGAAAGCAGGTTATCTGAATTTGTTTACTAATGATCCAGGGGACAAGGATCCTGTGTTTAACTCTGCTGCCCAATACAGTGGGTTCCTACTCCTGATCCAAGAGTAAGGATGACAGTTGCAACATGTGTCTTCCCCTTCAGTAAAGGGCATATAGCTGAAGTTAAAGCATCCTAATTATGCAACCACTAGTAGTGATTTTTACTTAATGAAAAATCTTTGTTGGAAATATAGTTCTACTGGAAATACAGTACTCAGTCATAGTTACTCACATGCACAAACACAGAATAGTGTTCTTCCTTCATAATCTGATGCAGAGCAGTGGGGAATGTTTGAAGATCTATAAAATAACATCACAGGTGTCTATCCACTGTACTCAAGATACATCACATCTCTGTGAACTTCATAAACAGTTTTGTAGTTGTCTAATCTGTGTCTACAGGCTAAGAAAAAGAAAGTCAAACCTTCAGAAATATTTTCCTTCTTAACTGACTCTTCATCACATTTCATGCCCAAATGCATCAGTCATTTTTTAGAATATTTAGAAATATTTGGAAAATTCTGAGATTTTAGTATCACCCCAAATGGCCTGTGTTCATGCTGGTACCAGCATAGTCCTAGTACAAATCCTAGTACAAATCTTTCACAGTTGAAACTGAGGGACTCACAAAGTGTGCTGGGTTTTCCAGGGAAAGCTGATAGGAAATATATATTCTGTAGCTACCTCTCTGAGTGCATGTAGCTTGTTTTAAGGGTGTGGTTAGGCCTACAGCCTCAAATCAACAGAATTTTGCCATGGTTGTTTTTACCTGCCAGTGATGTATTTTGTAGCTGAGAAATTATAATAGCACACAGTTACCAGCTCAGGAGAATATAGGAGTTCAGGAAAAACACTACCACTGTTGGCCTGTCTTGCAGATGTGCATGCCATGGGTTTCCTGTTGATATAAGGCAGGCAAGAACATGAGGATGCATTTAAAATTGTCACTGGCATAGTGATGTGATTCTTGATGCTTTGGGAATTTGTAGTGCAACTTAACAAACATTCTGTTAACACCTATTTAAAGGGCAATGTATTCTCAACTATAATGATATAATCACAAGGCTATTTGCCTTGGAATATATAAATACCCAGCAGATTTACTCATTTTTGATTTTGGTTCATTTAGCAGATTAGGCAGTATTATTATTATTATTATTATTATTAAATAATTTACTACATGGAGCTTCTAATTATAGAAAAAGGTAATTGTTTTTATTTCATATTTGTTTAAGAGACTTTTGTAGTGGGAACATAACTTTAATAATCTAGAAAAGTGTTGTGTAACAAACATTTCTTGAGTAATTATATCTCTGCTGTATTGCTGGCATGATTATGCATGAAAAGTGACTGCACATCCTGAAAATCTCTGATGCTCTCTCAGTCTCTGTGGCTGAGAGCTAAATTCAACCTTGTAATTGAAGCTACCGTGTATAGAGTGATGCTGAAGACCAAATTAAGTGCTCACTTCAGCAGTCAAATGGAATTTCTCTTGAATAAGCATAGCCCATGATGGCAACCAAGCCAAAGCTTGTGGCCAGAATGAGAAAGTGTACCCTCAAGAGCATTGCAAATATTTCTCCACTGAGAAATCAGACATCCTTCTTCCTTTTGGAAACTATTGGTGAGACTCATACTGGTACATTGCTTCCAGAGATCAGGCTTAACCACCTGCTCTTATGACCAAAGCACAGGTTGTTTAAAAGGGAAGAAAGAGGGGGAAGTAAGGGAGACAAAGCATGAAGAATAGTAACACAGAAGAGAAGTGAAGTTTTCACAGAAGGAACAGGAAACAGGTAGGAGTGCTTATGGGACAGGGATGAAATGGGGAATACAGTGTCAGCTGGCAGTCATGTCATTAATTTATTGTCAAGGTTGTGGAACTTGTGCTGTTTTGTTTTTCTCCGCTCCCCATACATAAATGTGTAAAGCTGTACTGAAGTGTCTCTGGTGTGACTAGACTGCAGTTCAGAGCTGTGTCACCCCAAGAGAAGGCTAAGGAAAAGGTTGTGCCACTGATGCCCGATGATTGCCCATGGCCTGGGGAGATGTGGCCAGGATGGGGAGCCTGCTCAGTCACTGGGGACAGGGACAAGGCCCCTCTCTGACCTCTGCAGAGCACTGCATGCCTGGATCATCAGAATTCCTGGGGATTCTGACTTGCAGCACTGCTTCCAGGAGGGGAGAGCGATGCTCTAGGGAGACTATGTTCATGTTTTTGTCTCTTTCTTTCCCTCTTTCCCCTCATCTCAACCTATTACAAAATAAATGACCTAAGAGAAGAAAGTATTCTAAGTGCTGTTTGTTTAAGTGCAAGCTCTTTTGTTTGTGTTTTAGATCCTGGAAGGGATGGTGTTGGGATATAGAGGATATTTCAGGATAAAGGTTAGTTCCTGTGATGGACGTAGAAAATCAGGTGAATGGGAACTCCCATGGAAAGACTCACAATGCTCTGCATTTTATTGTATGTATGTGTGTGTGCGTGTGTATATATATGTGTGTATGAATAAATTGCACCTAAAGGAAAAACTTAAAAAAGATATTATTTGGTTGTGTCCGTCATTTCAGGGTTGAAGGCTTCTTCTAACAACCTGCAATTGTGTATGCCGCCAGGTATAGCAAGCAAAATATACATTCAGAGAATAAATTATATTCCTATGTGTAGATGGAGCATTAGCTCTAAAACTAGTTTGCCGCTGGTATGGACTCAGATGCAGACCAATATGATCAAGCTGTAATCGTTTATTATGCCTCGATTACACACTTTTATACAGAGCTCTTGCAGATTTGGCAGCTACTAATTGGATAGAATGATTTTAAATTCCTAAAAACAAAGTTACTATTGGCTAGCTTTAGTCCTGGGAAAGGGACCTTCAGACATACTGATTATTTACCTTCAGTTTCTCCTTATCTCACTTACATTCTGCATAATTGCCTACATTCTCATTCCTTGCTGATGTTTTTTCTCCTTTAGTACAAACCAACTACATGAGCATTTTCTTCTAAAAAGGTTCACACACGGTTAGCTGACCAACAAAGTATAACAATAGTGGATTTCCCTGTCTCAAAATGGAGATACTTTGTTAAATAATTTCATACAAATCTACCTGCAGGCTTCATAAATTGACGTAAGAAAACTCCCTTTTGGTCAAACAATGTATGTAGCTGTCCTCCCTAGTAATGCATTTTTGCCCAGCCAATATGCAATCACATACTGGTGAGCATTTTTGTTTTGCATGACCCAGCTTAGCTGTTTGGAACAGAGGAAGCTTTTGCCGTTGGAACAGAGCAGAGGAAGAGGACTTACTTCAAATGTGGGCAGAATAATGCTAAAAAGATTATTTGGCAGCTTTAGTCTTTCATAGTCCATGGAAGCTGCAGATACTTTTAAGCCTTTTTTTGTCTTTCAGTTGTAGTTTGTGATATGTTAGAGCTCTAACTGACAAGAGCTCAAAGAATTTCAGGAATCTGTTACCTTAAGCAGAGGAGACAGAATGAAGTCTCATGCAGAAAGAGACTGAAAACTAAGGAAATGAGATTTCAAATGGCTTTTCTAAGGTCATGCAGCTTCTACCACACTGGTACCACCGACATGTCCTGTCTTTTTAAATCTCACAATAGTATCTTAGTCCCAGGGCCAATCCTGCCTGCTGTTGCTGTCAAAATTTACTGCTTGCTGGTAGAGTTTCATGGCAGGCAATCCTAGCATCTTCATTTTCTAGCCTTGTATTCCATCCTGTCCTGTCCTAACTGATTCAGTCACTCCTTGAAATTACAGCTGTGGATGAAGCTAATAAATTAACCTTACAGTTACCCCCTCCATTTTAATAATAACAACTGAAAAATCTTGCTTTGTTTGCAAAATTGAAGTCAGTGGAAAATTCCACAGCTAGAAGTAAATTAGACCAACAACTACCATTGTGAAAAAGATTTAAGGAGAATATAGCTGGACATTATGCTAGGTACAGGTGGAAAGTGTGTGATATTTCATCAAAATTAAAGTGCTGCAAAGTCAGAGATAAGACTGTTTTTGGTTTTTGTTTTTGTTTTAATGACCTAGAATATTCTTAATTGGTCACTTACAAGACAGTATTTTGCTAAGGTTTCAGCTACTTTCTTTCTCTTTCTCTGAGATGCTGCAAACACTTTGTCTATTCCCATATGCATAATTAAAATTAATTTTTTTCTGAGAGAGTAAGTGGAACAAATACAGGTACCTGTAGAAAGCCTAGTCCACCACAGCTAAACAAAGATATTTTAGCAGGAGGCCAGCTAAACAAAAGAAAGTTCTCCCCAGACATTCTTGGTTTATTCACAGCTTGAGTGACCTAAAAATAACATATTACTGAATAGAATCACAGCTATATTATTCCCCATGTAGTTTTACCAACATTTCAAACTAAATTAAATAAACCATTCTAAGTTTAGTTTTCTGAATCTGTTTTCTTTCCATCTTCTCTGACTTCAGGTTTATAATCTACTGTCATTTTTTGTTCTCTTTAATTAAGAAAATACTGTTAATTCCCCATGTCTGTCTTGATAATGAATGTCAGCATTTTCCCCTGCTTCCAGGTCAGAAAGACACATATCCATGTACACACTCGGCTTAGTTCCGTTTCCAGAAATGCACAAGATTTGTCTAGGGTCCAGATTAGAGTTCAATATATTCCTCATCTCTGAGCAGTAACTGAAGAGACTAGCTTGAAATATATAAAGAGCATTTCAAAGGCTCTTTAGAGTTTATTATAGCATAGACTAGGTTTTTCTGGCCAGGTATATTTTCTTCTATTTTGATTCTTAGAATTGTTTCACTTCCTGAAGAGAACACAGCAAGATGACACAGTGCACACCTTTGTTAAAGGTCAAAATTATTTTATAGTAAATTAATCTCATGTAGATTTTTGTGCTGGTCAATTCTTTTTGCTTTATTTACTGCTGCAATGCTAACGGTAGGTAGAAAGAAGTATATGTATGCGAATTAATGTTAAATGAATTGTTTTTGACAATGTAGCCTCTTGTTTCCAGTTTGCATTATATAATGCCCATCACTCAGTGTCAGGAACTGTATGTGTGGCAGCAGCATCTTCTGGAACATCAGTTGCCATATTTAGTTGCTGTACAGTGTATGAAGGCTAGCCATCCTCTCTTAGGAAATGGCAAGGCTGTGTCATTAGGTTGTAACAACATCCTCACTCGTACTGAGGTGCTGACTACAAAGGGTTCTTATCAACAAGTGTAACCAATAAAAAATGTATTTTTTTGCAGAAGTCCAGAGTTAAGAAACAATGAGTAAGACCTAAAGTTTCTGCAGGGCTCACAGTTTTTCTCTCAATGCTATTTGCACATGTGTGTTTACCTCCTCTAAAAAGAGTTTATGAGCTTTAAGAAGATCCCTAAGGAGGAAGGATATAGACTTTTCCCCAAGATAGCTAAAAACTCATCAGTTTCTGTCAAAATGCAAACCATGCTTCTACAGAAGAAACAGAGGCAGGTTTGGGCAAGACCGGTGAGGAAAGCACAGAACTTTTTCAGGTTCTGCACAGTAATTTCTGTCTGAATGAGCTGCCAAAAATAAGAAAATCCTTGAACTTGGAGGCTATAGTGCAGCAATAGCTGTTTGCATACTATGGACTTTGTACACTGTATGAACTTGCCTTTCCTTCAAGTTACTTCCATTCCTGTCTCCAGTGTTGCAAAGTTTCTTTGGTTAGGGGGAGGAAATATGATTCCCCTCACAAAACAGCTGCTTCTTGCACCAGAGTGAGGCATCAATCACCAGGAAAAAACACAGTGCGATAGCTAATAATGTTAATGTTTAAATAATCATCACTAAGCATGTGCATTAATTCCTCATGGAGATAAATGAAATGCATTGCCCCATTTCCTGCTGCTGTTCTACATTCATCCCTTATTTGTTTTTATTTGCAATCTGAATAGCTGCAATTTAGGAGGAAGAGAGAGAGAGAGAGAGAGAATTAAGATGAGACTAGAGACTGGAGAGTAATTTCTTATAAAATGCCTGTACAGCATATATTAACTGTATCAAAACTCGGCCTGAAGGCTGAAACATAAGCTGACACCATGTATAGCCTAGATGTCATTAAGCTTGACATTTCTGGCACTGTCTGGAGTTGGCATGAATTTGTGACTTGACACTGATTTGCATTGCTGTGGGTTAAAGGAGAGGAAGAGTAGTTAAAAAAAAAGGAAGAGGGGAATTGCAGGCAGTTATGACACATCAGACTGGTCAGTTTTTTCTTCAGGTGCTAAGTGTGCAGAAATTTGCTGGAACCAACTCATTGCACTGGTGTATGTGGAAATAAGGGCGATATCACACAACTTTTCAGAGGCAGACTTTCAGTCTTGTGAAACTCTTTCTACCAACACCTCTCTAATTTACATTACTGGGTTACTCTGTGTTGTGGCTCCAGAGGATAGAGCTGTAGTTTTTCCTCTTTGAAACAAGAATCAGCAAGCATCTTTGTTATACCCCTGTTGTTTATTTAACTTACTGCACTTATAGTATTTCCATTGCTGGTTGTTTTCTGTAGCAGAAATGTACCTCTAGCCTCTGTCTCAGCAGTTTATGAGTTTCTGCATGCTATTAAAGAAACTGAGCTCATCTGTTCTATCCTCTTTCCCCATAATCACAGATAGTTTCTATTATTCTGCTTTTTTGCCTGAGCAGATTAGTAGTTTATTCCACAGGTTGTCTTTAAACAGTTTTGCTTAATTTGAAAATGCATTAAAAGTATTCACAATGCTATCAAAAAGCAACCACATCACCTTACCCTTTCAGAAACTTCTCCATGCAAGCTGAATCATGTTCCTTCATAATTCTCTTCCAGGAAACTCCATGCAGGTTCAGGATTCACTCAGCCTGAGTATTATGTTGGATGTGGGTCTTCATTTGTGGGCAGAAATTTGTTTTTCCTTCTCCTGTTCTCAAACATTTAAACATCCATCCTAAACACAAGCATTTTGTACTGCTTTACAAGGATACAATATTTGATTTGAAGAAGGCTGGTGACTAGATAGAGAGACTCTGAATCCTCGAAAGCTGGTTTTGTTACACTACTCCCACTGTTGCTGTATTCTATGTAGGATTTTATAACCAGGCACGGAACCTGGAGGAGACAAGACAAGTTGGAGAAACTTCATGCAAACTTAAGAAACATAGGAATCTTATTTTTAAAAGCTACTGAGAGTTGTTGCAATAAAGTCACACAAGGATTATAAAACTGTACTAAATATAGCCCAATCTACTAAATTGTAATCAATTAACTATTTCCCATCTTTTGACACACAGTTTACAGGGGAACATGCTGTATGGTACAGAAACAAATATTAGATCTCAGCTTTATAATATGCAGAATCCAAAGCTGTCATATATTGGAAATAATATACCAAAATATAGCAAGAACAGCAGAAATTTAGAACTTACACATTAAATAAGAATATAACATATTACTCAAAGCACTCCACACAATGCCAGTTTCAAGACATAAAGCTGGTGACAAGCGAGGAGTTTAACAGTGTGGAGGGCTAGTCATTTCGTGCAGTTTTGCAGAGACTGCAAATTGACTGTCTCCGATGACTCCTGATGTCTCAAAACATTCCAGTT
>NW_010136598.1:10971-13437 GCF_000699245.1 Pterocles gutturalis | reverse complement strand
CCTGCATCCCTCAGCCGTGTGTGACCCCCTGGGCCCTGTGCACGATGCCCCCCCGCATGCCCCCGTTGTGGGGGTGTTCCCTGCACCCCAAACCTGCCCAGTGCCCCTGTGTGCCCCCAGCCCAGGCTGTGGCTGCTCTGGGCGGGGGGGTGCCCCTCTCCCATTCCCAGGGCAGGGCTGGAGGCTGCCAGGTTTCAGCAGAGGCACCGAGGTGTCACCGGTGACCTTCCAGCCTCTCCCTCCCGGCGCTGGGACTGTCCCCGAGGGAGGGCTCCAGGCATCGGCGTTCCCGGACTGTTCCCTTCTGTTTGCAGGCAGCAGCCCTGTGAGAGCTCCGCGTTCAAAAGGCACAATAAAAACTCCAGAGATGATAACGAAGGTCTCCGAGGACTCTCTTACCATCCTTATCAGCAATGAATTCTCAAAGGAGAGATAGACAAGTGTGTTTTGTCCCTGGAGGAGAAAGTGGCCGTGTCGGGGAGGTGTTTCGATCCGGCAGCAGTTTTTCCTGCAGCTCAGGAAGGCTCTGTGCAGGTTTGCTCCGTTACGGCAAACACCTTCCCTTCCTGCCCGTGGTGTCTGCAGCCCGTCCCAGGGCTGGGCAGACCCTGCGGTGGGTGTCCTGCGCAGGGGCGGTGTAGGGATGGGGAAGTGCTGTTGTCCCTGGAAGGAGGGGGGCTCTGCACAGCACCCGCGAGGTGCAATGTGCTTGGGATCTGTGCAACGCTGCAGCGCTGCCATTGGATCCAGGGTCGGGGATTTCCTGCCCGTTGCAGAGCCCAGGAGCCGTCCCTGAGGTTCTGCACCAGCACACTGCTGCATATCAGCACTAAATGTCGTGCTGCAGCTCTGCTCTCCAGGGTTTCCCTCGCCCCTCCCAAGCTCTTGCAGGTTTTGGTGTCATTTCTGCTGTTTCTGGGCTTGCCCTGTAAGCTGTGCCCGGCAGCTCCGGGCTTTGCAAGGCACGCCGTGATTTTTCAGGGAGGCTTTTTCACACGATCTTACTGCATCGTGCTTTTTCTGCAGGTGGGTGGTTAACACGTTCTGAAAAAGGAAGAGCCAGACCAGCAGCCCCAGAAGTAGCGTGAATCCCTTTTTGAAACTCTCGATGTGTTCTAGTTCTGCCGACTTTTTGCAGCTACCTCACGAGTGGCTTTGTGTTGGGGTGCTGTGGCTGGCCCATTTGGTCTGGTTAACGGGTTTTTTTTACATTAATCTCTGATTAACTCATCTGACGGTGGTTTATTTATTGTTTAGTTTTTCCAAGGCTCTTCCTTTTCTTTTTCCATCCTCCCCATCCTGACCAGCCCTGCCCGATAACCAGCTGCCGGCTCTATTTCCCTCACCTTCCTTCTTGCTTTCAGGTTACCCAAGCTAACGTTCATCAAAGCGATCCTTCACAAGGAGCTCTGTTGCTTTTCTTTCTCCAAGACACCCAACGGTGACCAGCAATGTTGACTCACTGGATAGGAACTGTGAAGCCCTCTTCCAGGGAAGCCCGTCTGCATTTCCCCCAGTGGCGACACTGCCCTGCTCCAGTTTTCCCAGCAGCTGGTGGCCTCTTGGAAAGCAAAACCTTGCTGTTGCTGTCAGACGCTGGGTGACGGGACCCCCCCGGGCTCCTCCCCAGCACCCCACCCGGGAGGGGTTCACCCTATCTGCGGCTGCTCCCCCCCAGTCCCGCTATCGGCTGGCGGGCGCCTCGCAGCCGGAGAGCCTGAGAGGTTGCTGAGAAAGGCTGGCTTGTTGGTTTGCAAACCTTTAGCAAATTACTCTGCAAAATCTTCTTTCTTTTCTTTTTTTTTTTTTTTTTTTTTTTTTTACCTGCCCAGGTGTACTTTTGCATTTCCCTTGCCTGAGTCTCTTCCCTTCCCCTTGCTCAGACCCAGCTCAAGCACTTTCCAAGAGTCACTTAGGATATTTTGCTTTGTTGGCCTGGTTTGGATCTTGGAAAAAGCATTTTGGTGGGTGCTACAATCAGAGGATGAAGGATCTGGCTTGAATTAACCACTTAGAGGGGGACCATCCCTGGTGTCTCTAATATATCTTGGATTTTGTGGTGCCGAGGCACTGTGTTTTCCTAAAATAAATGCAGAGGCTTGCTTTACTGCCTCCACTTTCTTTTTTAAGAGCCTGGGTCAGTGGTGTGGAGCGAACCTGGGCAGGAAGGCGAGCAGCGCTGCGTTTGCAGTTGGGTCGTTATCTCCCAAACCAGGAAGGTCACGCTGCAAAAATAGAATTCCTGTTTGTGCGGGCGGCAGCGTCCTGCGCACGCAGGGGCAGAGCACCGGCCGCGGGGATGGCCCCGGCACCGCCCTCCTGCTCTTACACCAGAGCTGCTCTGGGAATTACAATTTTCCAGCTCCTGCCCTCCCCTCCCTTTGGCTTCCCCTGCACCGAGGTGGGGGTCCGCTCCGCAGCGGCCACGCGCCGCCCCCTC
Organism: Pterocles gutturalis; assembly: GCF_000699245.1. NCBI lineage: Eukaryota > Metazoa > Chordata > Aves > Pterocliformes > Pteroclidae > Pterocles > Pterocles gutturalis. The sequence continues at coordinate 10,997 of NW_010136598.1, read as the reverse complement.
GGCTGTTCCCCAAGCTCCCCGCTCTC
>NW_010136598.1:10267-10930 GCF_000699245.1 Pterocles gutturalis | reverse complement strand
GTTTGAAGTGTTGGCCATGGGGCTCTCCTGGGCTAGTGTCCCCTCTCCGTCCCCCCCACCCAGGGGGAGGGCTGGATGGTTTCTCAGTAAAAGCTCATTAAGCAAGAACTGGATTTTTTTTTAAGAAAGAAGCTCACGTGTTTTCCAGAACTGGATTTATTGTATTTGGAGTTGTCTGATGTTTTTTGGATCTTCCTCTGTAAGGACTTCACATTCCCTCTCCTCTCCTGCCGCAGGGGGTGGCAGCAGGACCCTCATCCAAGAGTGTTATTATTTTTCCCTCTGAGAAGGGCGATGGACTATGGATCTCTGCATCTTTTATGCTGCCTTCAAAGCAGTCATTCAGCATATAGATGCTTAAATTCTGTTTTGTTAAATCTTTAGGTCAATTTTCCATTTAATGCATTTTATTAGTGTTCTCACAATACAATGAGAAGCCTCAGAACGAAACCAATCTGTTTATGGAGAGAGACGCACACATATGGTTTCATACCAAGTTTATTTCTTTTTTTTTTCTCTTTTTTTCATAATCACTTCTTTTGCACAACAACAACCTCAAGTTGACAGTGAAACGCACGCCGTAGACCGAAGGGAACCGGACAGGGCTCTGATAGTGATGGAAAGTCCTTCCCCGCAGCCGCCCCCGCTCCCACCCGCTGCCCC
>NW_010136598.1:8616-10200 GCF_000699245.1 Pterocles gutturalis | reverse complement strand
TTCAGCTCAGCCCCACGGCCACGCAGTCATCTTCCAAACCCCTGCCTGCAGCCCTGCGCTGGGTTATCCCTCCCGGGGTGGGCAGCTGGGTCCCACAGCTCCGTATGTTGGTACTTTCCATTCTCAGAGCACTCGAGGGATGTGGATGCTTTTGGCTCTCCTGCGGTCCCCGGGGGGTAGGGAGCGTCAGTGTCCCATTGCCATGGGGAGGGGGGAGACTGAGGCACGGGGGGTGCTGGGGCTGGGATGCCCGGCTGCCCCCCACACTCCGTTCCTCCCTGCGCCCCGGGGCCCACGGAGCACCCCAAGGCTGGCGTTGGCCAGTGCCCCTCTTCTGCTTTTCTTACTGACTACGGAGGGGGAGTTTCTTGGTCTTCACCATGTCCCCGCGTCCCCAGTGTGGGCAGTAAGGAATCTCCAGCACCGTAAGCAGCCGTTCCCTGACTCCCTGCCAGTGCCTGTGCATATATCGCTTCCATGGGCATGGTGCTGGGGAGAGGGGGAAAGGGACCCCGTGAGACCGGCGTTGCAGAGCCAGGGCCAGGGAGTCGCGCCGGGCTAAGGGAAAGCGAGCAAGCTGAAGTTTAAGTTTGGAAAGGAGCAGCAATCCCAACCTCCCCCCGCCGCAGGACCCATGCCATCACCAACTGCCACCGGCCCTGGGGGGTCAGCTCAAAGGTAAGCCCGTGTCTGGGTCAGGGCAAGGTTTTGTAATGACTCGAAAATAATAAGACAAGGAATCGGCTCGGTCCAGAGGCAGTCCGAGGGGCCAGCATCCTTGGAAGCAGCAGTTTCCAGCTGGAGCTGAGCACTGTGCTGTGAGGGCTAAAGTCAGCACAGAGCTTTCATTTGGGACATGAGGTCGGTCGTCCCAGCTTTCATGCAGCTTTGCTCAGCTGGGAACTCATTTTGCTCCAACTTCTCTGTTTTGCTGGGATCAGAGGCTCTTCTCCAGGAGAGCTCTTTGAAAGGAGCACGCCTGCACATAACAAAAACCATCACCATCTCGTCCTCCCTCCCTCACCCCACTGCAAGCGCCCCGTCGGTGGGTAGCGATGCTCTCGAGGATGCTCTCCTCCCCACCAGGCACAACGGCTCATGGTCACAGGCTGCTGCAGAAGGGTGGCTGCTAACTGTCGGTACAAAGCTCGATTCATAACCATCTGCGGGGTTCAAACACGACCCTCGAGCCCTGCCGCAAGGAAGGCGGCCCCGGGAACTGGGGGGTTTCCTGCCATTGCCCCAACTGTGGTACATGGGAATGGTCCGGGAACGAGGGAGGCTGGGGCGGTACGGATGTTAATGAGGGTAGTTAATTAGACTCAACTGAGGCATGAAGTGTGCTGCTGCACACAACCATTAGCAACCCTGGGAGGTGGAAACGCATGAAATAACCCTGGCCCTGGACCATCCATGCTGCGGTGCAGCAGCACCATCCCTGCGAGTCCAGAGCAGGGGGGACACCCCTCGCTCAGCCAGGAGCCGGAGCACGCAGCCGAAGCAATGACACATTTCCCTGATAGCGCCCAGCGGCACTGGACAGAGTCAAGCTCCCGAACATCCCCGCTCCCTTCATCCTCACCA
>NW_010136598.1:8291-8510 GCF_000699245.1 Pterocles gutturalis | reverse complement strand
GCCGCGGGGCCGCCCCCGGCGCCACCCCCTTCCCCAGCCACATCCACCGTCCCTCACAGCACCGACCCGACGGAGGCGAGAAAAACGGGTTTCCCAGCGCTCACACCTGCCTGAGCACCGCGTCCCGTGTGTTTCCTGCGGGAATTTTTGCCAGACAAAGCTATTGCAAGAATAAACCCCCACCTGAGACCCAGGCTGGCCCCAGGGAGGGTGAGGGTG
>NW_010136598.1:5165-8280 GCF_000699245.1 Pterocles gutturalis | reverse complement strand
GGGCGGCACAAGGGACTGAGATGGAAAATCCAGGTGGGAACGGAGTCCAGAGGCTCAGGAGAGGTTTGGGGAGGATGGCTCCAACCGGCACAGCCTGCACCCACCGCTCCTGCTTCAGCACAGCCAAACCTCCCGGCTCCCCCAGCATCCCCGGGGCTGTGGGGAGCAGCCTGGATAATGATCTGTTCTGGAATTGAAGCATCGGCTGAGTTACAGCTCCCAGCCCCAGGAGCAGCCCGGCCCCGCTCTCGCCGCCCTGCCCGCAGGACTCGGCTGCCTCCCACTCCCCAGTCCCCGATTTTCCAGCTGCTCTCTCCTCCAGCATCCCATCACTCCGGCATCCCATCACTCCGGCATCCCATCCCGCCGGCACCCTGCCTTCGCCCAGCCCAGCCTCCAGCTCCTTCTGAGCCCCAGGAAGGGAGGGAAAATGGTCGTTTCTCTTGTTTTAAACTCCTGCTCGTGAGCACAACATTTCTGATAATCATCATCATCATAATCATCATCATAGTCATAGTACTAAAAACAGTATTTACACAAGCTCCAGGTCAGAATTACACACCAAGCAAACACTCAGCACCACAGAGGGTAGGACAGGGTTAATATCTCCCAGGTACCTTCTCAGGTCCCACCAAGCGGGACACAGACATTTGACAGTTTCAACCATTTCTTACACACAAACATTTCATTTAATTCACTTTTAAATTTTTTTTTTTTGCTTTAAACTTTTTAAAATTTCTCGTCACTATATGGATGAGGTGATGCTGACGGTGATGCCGCGCTCTACACAGACGCTTATCTAAGACAGCTGCTACTATAAACTCATCATTAGCTACTGTTAAGAAATTCAACCCTCAGTTTCCTTCCTCTTGGCCCTACATCTGATTTTTCCATCCCTGGGCAGCGCTGGGGCTTTCTAACAGTCCTGTCCCCCCGGCCTGGGCGGAGGGGCTCGGCAGCAAGGTCCCTTCTAGGAGCAGAGGGTCCCCGAACACCAAAGCATCGAGGGAACCCCCCGAGTCCCGCTGGGGCTCCTGGGGGACCGGCAGGGACCCTGGGGTCTGGTCTCCAGCAGCTGCTGCTCTTTGGCTTCCTGAGGGGCTCCTGCCACCGCCGGATGCTCACCCCGGGCCGTCATCAATCCTTTACCTAATTAAAGCACAGCGTAGGCAGAAAACTTCAGCTTCTGCCAAGAGTCACGGATTATTTCTTTTTCACTTTCGGAGAGGCGAGGGGATGGGTATTCCCCGTGCAAACCCCTCGTCCTGCCTGCCTGTGCCCGTGCCCTGCTGCCGGAGCACATGCTGCACCCCTGCATGCTGGGATTACCCCCGAGGGTCCTGCAGAGCCCCCAAAACCCCTCATCCCACGCCCAGAACGGCTCTTTGGAGGCACAGCGTGCAGAGCACACCCGTCGCTAATAACGAAACCTCGCGGTGCCTTGGGTGCCCCTTTGGTTTGCTCTGGGTCTGGGAGGGCAGGCGGGACGGAGGGGCCACGGCGAGGCGGGGGGCAGCGGGGACCTGGTGTAAATACCACCTGCACCACGTCCCCAAACACCGCACCGGGCTGTTCAAAAAATAACAACCTGGCAGAGGACTGGGGAGTCCATGGGCTTTGGCAGCCACCTATTTACATCAGACACCGCTGCCACGCTTGCGTGTTCCCTGCTCATCCCCACCTCCATCAAAAGACAATTTTTTTTTCTTAAAAATAGGGCTTGGAAAGCTAAAGATAGAGAAGGAATGAGCACGGGGACATCTCTTCGCCCTTACTGCAGAACGGCTCCCTGCCTCCTGGGCTTGTCCAGCCACCCCTGGGCTCAGTGTCTGCCCCGGAACGGCACCGAGGAGTCCCGTCCGCCTTTGGAAGGAGGGCAGGATGTTCCCTAAGAGCCTATTTCACAACCCTGAACCGTCTCTATGGGATTTGCTTCCTTACTGGAGCGCAATCCCGTGGTTTGGTTGCAGACCCGCAGAGCGAGCGCCCGGGGCTGCGGCGGAGCTGGGGATGTGCTGGGGGTCTGCGGCTCTCCCGGGCTGCCCTGCGCAGAGCCCTCGCCTGCTGTCACCCGGGCTGTCACAGGACGTTGGGCTGGCTCCAGACACAGCCCCGGGAGGGGGTCATCGCAGCCATCCCATCCTCTCCTTCCTCTCTCCTAGGGGCTGTTCCCTGCTCTGCACCCGGGAATGATCCCTCACTTCCCATATCCTGAACCTGATACTTGGCTCAGAGCAAACACCAAGAGGAGTAAAAGCCCCGGATAAGGAGTTCGTATCTCCGTGCCACTGCTGGTTGAATTTATTAATATCTTAATTGTTGGGGTTTTTTCACATCCGTTTAAGAAATTTATTTAAAAAAAAAAAAAAAAGGACAAAACCCTCCAAAGAAGCTGTTGGACTGACTGATCGATTCTCTACTTGATGTGAACTAGCTGCTATTCTGCTTAGAGGTCCCTATGATCGTGAATCCCCACAAGCACTGACGATTAAGGATGCAGAGAGAGAAGCGTGTAGCTGGGGGACAAACACCAGGGGAGGGGGGGGGGATGGAGAACCGAATGTCGCATCTAGACAAACAAAATCAAATGTGTCGGTTGGTCGATTTGTTAACAGGAATCAGGAGCTAGGTGTGTAGAAAAGCCCTTTATCCAGAGATCTCCTCCCGCTGTTCCTTGTTCCTGCGAACCTCAGCTGCGTGCAGTTCCTGCAGAGACGGGAGAGAGGACACCAGGCTAACCCCTTCTGCTCTCCCAATCTCTATTTTCCTCCTGCACGCCGGATTTGCATCAGATTAAAAAAAAAAAAAGAGAGAGATAGAATCCGACGCACCCCGAGAGTGGGTTACGCCTGCAAGGGGTGAAGCATCTCACCCGCGGGATCCTGGAGGCGATGCAAACCTACAGCGACTGCGTTCATCGTTCCCCTCCTCTGCAAAGCCCCCGCAGCCCCCACACGTGGGAGGGGCCCGATCCTGAGCCTTTGAGCTTGCACTTCTCAAGAGCATCCAGGCGGCATTTTCTGTCCTGACCTTAAAGGACACATCCCCCCTCCTCGTGCTGCTCCCATCTTCCACCAGCAACGAACCGCCCGCTCCCCGTGCCCATCGCTCCGGG
>NW_010136598.1:479-4835 GCF_000699245.1 Pterocles gutturalis | reverse complement strand
CCAGCCTTCAGAGAGGCTTTCCGACCACCTCCTCTGCTCTAAACCACTCTGCCACCCCCCTCCATCCCATAATACTCTTGCCTGGAAGATGCTTTGATGCCTTTTTCCGGCTACGGGGCAACGCTGGCTGGGGCCGGTGCTCCCGGCGGGCAGGAGATGCACCGCTGCGCCTGCTCAGCAAAACCCAGGTGACAGTCCCCTCCCCGAGCGTCACCGCAGGCTTTGAATTATTTCTCTTACCCCCCAACATTCGTAGCGTTTATACTTTGTTTTACTCGGGGTTTTTCTCCTTTTCGGTACTTTCCAGCAGCAGATATTTTACGCAGCGCCTACAGCAATGCGTGGCAGCTGCCAGACACCAGCCTGTGCTCGGGTTGGAGTTCGTTCAGGTTCAAGGCTGGTGTGGGACCAACAGCTGCACCTCCTGCAGCGTCGAGAACCGTCCCCACGGGCGGGTCACACGCAGAGGACCCAGCGGACCCCATCCTGCGTGGTTTTAGGAACGGGAGGATGATGATCATCGAGGGCAATTCCTGCCTGAACCGGGCTGCGGAGCCTCGCTCCACGGCTCCCGTGGCTCACCGGACAATGCACAGTGGAATAGAACAACAACTGTGAAACACCATTTCCAGCCATTTCGGATCGCTGCTGCTGAGCCAGTTTTAGGGTTTGGAGCAGCTAGGACCCATCACAGAAAAGCCAGCGGGCATCTCCTTACCTTCCTCCTCTCCTCCGCAGCCTCCAGCCTCCTCTGCAGCTCCTCCAGGGACAGGTCCTTCTTCTTGGGGGGGGAGGACAGGATGGGGCTCTCGGGAGATAAGTCTGAAGGGGACTTCAGGATCACCTCGAAGCTCTGGCCCGATGCCCTCTTATCCAGCTGCTTCACCTCCATGTCTTTAGGGGGGAAAAAAAACCCAGAGGCTCTGTGGACCTGTGACACTCGGGAGAACGTTCACCCGCGGGCACCGAGCTCTTCACGGAGGAATCAGGGTGTTCCCACGTCCTGACCTGGGGGATTTTATTCTATCTCCAAAATTCCCCTATTAGTGACCAGCTCTATCCCCCCCAAGTCAATGCAATTAATTTAAATTCACGGCAGAATTGCAGAAATCCCGTACAGCTGCTGACATCGGGTATGCCAGCCCCTGCAAGCGGTTTCTTGCTGGGGAAATGTGGGTTACGTTAATAAAAGAAACTGCGAAAGGGGACTACATGGAGAGCCCCCGGGCTGGGGGATTGCTGCTCCGGGCTGGGACAGCCCCGTGTGCTGACGAGCTCCCGCGGGAGCATCAGGCGAACGGCGGAGCAGGTCCTGCGGGAGCGGGGTACGTACCTCCATACTGGTAGATGGTGTTGGGATGGGGCTGGGTGTGGAAACAGGAGCAGATGAGGGAGAGCAGAGACAGCTCCTTCATTTTCTCCTTGTAGGCTGAAAGAATAAGAAATAGCAATGAGGAGAGAGTCTACCAGCAACAGCAGCTCCTTTCACTGGAGAAGCGAAGCACGCAGGCACAAGGAAACCCCTTGGTAGCTGCCAGACTCTGCGGAGGCTCCTCCAGGCTGCATCGCTGGCCGAAAGGTCCACGGGCGTCCTGGGGTCCAGCCCCAGCTCTGCCTCTGCATCGCCCACACGTCCCTGTGCTCCTGGCCGGGGTTTGTCCCCTCCTGCCCGAGCTCCTGCCAGAGGTGAGCCTGCAGCTGGCTGCCAGCGGCACCGTCACCGGGCCAGCCAAGGGCAATGCCCAGAGCTCTGGGACGGGAAGAGGCGTTAGATGCTGAACAATTTTGGAAAAAATTGTCACCCTGTGTCTCACACACCCTCAGGGACACCTTCGGGATCTTCTCCTCTGCCTTCTGCAGCTACTCAGGTGGGAAAACTGTTTTCATTGCTTCATACCTGCACTTATTTTTCCTCCTAGTACAGAACTCCCCCCTAATTAACACCCTCCTTTTGCTAACAGACAACCCCTGACGCTCACATCTTTGTTGAACATTTTTTTTCAGTTTGCTCCACATTCTGACTCCAACACCCTGCCCAGCCCTGCCGTTAACCCCCCGCCCCCCCCCTGCCGTTAAACCCAAACCCAATGGGAACAGTTTACATCAGCTTTGCCAGTGGCAGAGCAGAGCATCTTTGATTTGGTTCAGAACGAAAAAAGCCTCCGAGAGCCTCTGAGAGCGCCGTGTCGTGCTAGAAGTTGCGGCATGCAGCAGCAAGCTGGTGTATCTCACAGCGTGCTGCCAAGAGCCCCGAGGAGGGTCCCCTGGACCAAAGGAGAGACGTGATCACTGAACATAACGCACCGAGGTCCTTGCTTCCCCGTCACCTCTGCTCCTGGGGGGACACAAGGCACCCAGCAGACGTGCCGCATCCCTGACCCCCTCGTTTCACCGTCTCCTTGGCCGGTCACAGAGCACAGCGCTTTGTAGCTCCTAACTGGAGCTCTGGTAGCTCTGCCCAGGGTGGGTTTCACGGTCCCTGGTGTCCCTGCCTCTCCGGAGCTCTGTCGGAGTGACTCTGCAGCTCCCCCGATTCCCCTGGGACCCTCCCCGTCCCGCTGTCCCCCCGTGGAGCAAACCCACTGTCCCTCCCCATCCATGAAAATGAAAGCAGCGAGAGGACAGCTGGACATGGCTGCGGCAGAGCTTGAACGAGCTCTGGAGCTGGGCTGTGTCCCTCCCCTGGTGCCAGCTGTCGGGTGCCACCAGCTGCGGGCACACGGCGGGGAGTGGGGCTGGGACCTGGGGGGACGAGCCCCCTTTTTTGACGAGCCCCCCGAGCCCCCCGAGCCGCCCCTCAGCCACAGCTGCACCTGAAAGGCCACGCTTCAGGCTCTCAGGGGGAAAACATCAGCACGGCAGAGCTCAGCACTACAGCTGACACCAGAAGTGTCTGCACTCCCTTTGCCAATAGATCCGAGGTTTTGGGGACACGCTTGTGTCAGCGGATGAGATGCTGGCTGGCCAGAGTGCAGCACGGCAACCAGTCCCTTCCAGGACAGACCGTGCCTTGCAGCGCACAACTTTACACCTTCAATCAGACAGGAACAGCCAAACATTTTATTTAAACATCAATTTGCACTTGTTACTTCCCCGACGTTAGTAAAAATGAATCCAGCTTACGCTGAGCAGACATTGCGTACAAACCAGCAAGGACTGGGTTCCCAAGGGACTTCATCCCAAAGCATCCCTTTGGCCTGGGAGGTGCCACGAGAGCTTTGTCTCGCTGACAGAGGGAGGATCAGGACTGGCCACGCACTCGGGTGTGAGTTACTGATGTTTTCTGTTTCCCCGCAGGCAAACACGGCAGCAGGAGGATCAGCGGCAGGTCCCTTCACTCGGGGTGGTCTGCATCGCAAAGCCACAACCCTTCCCCGCTCTCATACCAGAACTGGGGCGAAACATCGCAAATAACCGAGTTGTGTGAATTAAGAAGTGAATAAACTGCGGAAGGCACAGACAATAGATCTGTTTCATCCTGTACAGTGGGGTAAACGTGTTTTGTTGGCTTCCTAGGACCCTGGGTAGCCATCAGCTACAATCCTGGCTGAAGAGTTGCAGTCGGTTCCTCACCATTCAGAATCACAGAATCACAGAATTCCCAAATATTTATGCTCTGGAATCAGCACAGTCTGTTCATATTCCATTGCACACCCCAGGCAGCAATTCATCTTTATTAAAATGCTCCCCCGACTTTTCTCTGCATGGGCAAAACGACGTTCTCCCAGTTGCCAGGAGGAGCAGGGAGGTGACCCAGCTGTCACCACGCCACCGGGGATGCTCCTGTCGCTGCTCCCCTCCAGCCGCTGTTTCCCTGCTCCCTGTAGTGCACGCAGCACACCCTGCACACCCACATCCCCGCTGCTCTGCACCAGCACCACATACCGCATTTATCCCTGCAAAGTGTTTATCTCCCTGTTAACCCCCGGAGACACCGTCCCACTGCTCCCTACCTATTATTCATTACAAAGTTTTGTTCTCTGCAGAGGGATTGAGCAGCCTGCGCCTGGTGTGCAGCAAAACAGGGCGAGGCCGTTCGGCACACCACCGATACAGCCATTCATCATGGACCACAGGCACAGCAAGACTAATTTATGTGGATCCAGGCGATTTAAATGGATGAGACTGGATGTGCTATATCCGACAGCAAGGTCAAAGGAAGGTTATTACAGGAAAATAATTTGGTTTGCAAAGATAACTTTGGAGAAAAATTGCTTCCATGAAGAAAATTATAGCATGACAAATTATAGATGTATCCAAAGCACAAACAGAAGGTAGAGAAGCTGGAGGGACAGGGAACCAAGTCCTTCAGCACAAAGAATGCAGTGTCACTTGTACAACAGAAGCAACTGAAAT
>NW_010136598.1:0-384 GCF_000699245.1 Pterocles gutturalis | reverse complement strand
CAGAGCCTCATCCAGCCTGGCCTTGAACCCCTCCAGGGACCCTCGATAAGCCTGGAGTACAACAGACCGTAGGCACCCTCACCTGCTAGGAACCCTGCTATAGAAACAACGGCCAGACCTTCCCTTCGGTCCAACTCCCTTCCATCTTCCTGCTCCCCAGCTCCCAAGCACAGGTTAGCAGCTCACACAACCAGCAAACACCAGCAGATTTTTTTTTTTGTTTCTTTTTTTTCAGATCAGTGGTTGTGCCCCACGCCGATGCCATACACCATCTCAGCTGCTCACCAGGAGATCCGAGGCCCAGAAGTTACCGCGGGCTCATGTGGGATCATCCAGATGGCAGATGTGAGGGTTCCTCTGCCTTCTGCCGGACATCTGCTAAAC
>NW_010136597.1:2127-3122 GCF_000699245.1 Pterocles gutturalis | reverse complement strand
GGACACCCACCCATGGGGACACCCCACCCGTGGGGACACCACGCCCATGGGGACACCTCAATGGGGACACCCATCCATGGGGACACTCATCATGGGGACATCCACCCACCCGTGGGGACACCTGCCCATGGGGACAACACCCCGCCCATGGGGACACACCAACATGGGGACCCCACCCATGGGGACACTCATCCATGGGGACACCCACCAACCCATGGGGACACTTGCCCATGGGGACACCCCACCCACCCATGGGGACACCCATCATGGGGGCATCCACCCACCCGCGGGGGCACCCCGCCATGATCATGGGGACACCCACCCCCCCATGGGGACACCTGCCCATGGGGACATCCACCCACCCATGGGGACACCCATCATGGGGACATCCACCCACACATGGGGACACCTGCCAATGGGGACACCCACCCATGGGGACACCCCACCCACCCGTGGGGACACCCATCATGGGGACATCCACCCACCCACGGGGACACCCATCATGGGGACACCCGCCCATGGGGACACCCCAACCACCCGTGGGGACACCTGCCCATGGGGACACTCACCCACCTGTGGGGCCACCCCACCCATGGGGACACCCCACCCATGGGGACACTTGCTCCGTGGTGTCACCCACCCTGTGGTGTCACCCACCTCCTGGTTGGAGATCTCCAGCTCCTCCTCGAGGATGGCCACCCGCTCCAGGGCCACCCGCAGCCGCTCCCGCACCTGCTGGGGACAACGGGGGGTGACCCATGACCCCCAGTCTGGGACCACCAAGTGCCACCATGTCACCCCAGAAGCCCCCTGAGACACCCCTGGGGACCACCAGGTCCCATCAAGTCACCCCAGAAGCCACCAGGTTCCCCCAGGTCACCCCAGAACCCACCCTGGGACCACTGAGACCCCCCTGGGGACCACCAGGTCCCACCTCACGACCACCAGGTGCCACCATGTCACCCCAGAAGCCTATGAGACACCCTTGGGGACCT
>NW_010136597.1:1263-1929 GCF_000699245.1 Pterocles gutturalis | reverse complement strand
CCCGGCTGCCACCATATCCCCCCAGAAGCCCATGAGACACTCTTGGGGACCTCCAGGTGCCACCATGTCACCCCAGAAGCCCATGAGACACTCTTGGGGACCTCCAGGTGCCACCATGTCACCCCAGAACCTCCTGAGACACCCTTGGGGACCTCCAGGTGCCACTGTGTCACCCTAGAACCCCATGAGACACCCTTGGATGTCACCAGGTGTCACCATGTCACCCCAGAAGCCCATGAGCCCCTCTTGGGGACCTCCAGGTGCCACCATGTCCCCCCAGAAGCCCATGAGCCCCTCTTGGGGACCTCCAGGTGCCACTGTGTCACCCTAGAACCCCATGAGACACCCTTGGATGTCACCAGGTGTCACCATGTCACCCCAGAACCTCCTGAGACACTCTTGGGGACCTGCAGGTGCCACCATGTCACCCCAGAAGCCCCCTGAGACCCCCCTGGGGACACCCGTGTCCCCCCGCCCCACACCCACCTTCTCGTCCAGCGCTTTGTGGTGCTCGAAGAGGGACTTGAGGGCCTTGAGGACCTCGACCTCCGAGGAGACGCCGGCCGGGGACTGCGCCTGGCGCTTGACCACCGTCATCCGCAGGGACCGCTCGTGGCGGGACACCAGGCACTCCAGGTGCTCCAGGAGCAGCTGGGGGCATGGGGG
>NW_010136597.1:0-1239 GCF_000699245.1 Pterocles gutturalis | reverse complement strand
GCGCGCAGGGGGACACCAGGCACTCCAGGTGCTCCAGGAGCAGCTGGGGACATGGGGACAGCGTGGGGACATCGTGGGGACATAGGGACACCAGGCACTCCAGGTGCTCCAGGAGCAGCTGGGGACATGGGGACAGCATGGGGACATCATGGGGACATGGGGACAGCAGGGGGACACCAGGCACTCCAGGTGCTCCAGGAGCAGCTGGGGACATGGGGACAGCGTGGGGACATCGTGGGGACATGGGGACACCAGGCACTCCAGGTGCTCCAGGAGCAGCTGGGGACATGGGGACAGCGTGGGGACATCGTGGGGACATGGGGACACCAGGCACTCCAGGTGCTCCAGGAGCAGCTGGGGACATGGGGACAGCGTGGGGACATCGTGGGGACATAGGGACACCAGGCACTCCAGGTGCTCCAGGAGTAGCTGGGGACATGGGGACAGCATGGGGACATGATGGGGACATCGTGGGGACATCATGGGGGCATGGGGACATGGAGACAAGGGAACAACATGGGGACACGGGGACATCGTGTGGATATCATGGGGACATCGTCGGGACACCAGGCACTCCAGGTGCTCCAGGAGCAGCTGGGGACATGGGGACAGCGTGGGGACATCGTGGGGACATCGGGACACCAGGCACTCCAGGTGCTCCAGGAGCAGCTGGGGACATGGGGACAGCATGGGGACATCGTGGGGACATCGGGACACCAGGCACTCCAGGTGCTCCAGGAGCAGCTGGGGACATGGGGACAGCATGGGGACATCGTGGGGACATAGGGGACCGGGGGAGAGCGTGGGAACGTGGGGAGAGCATGTGGACATCATGGGGACACCAGGCACTCCAGGTGCTCCAGGAGCAGCTGGGGACATCGTGGGGATATGGGGGGAGATGGGGGGAGATGGGGGCCACGGGGCCTTGAGGCCACCATGGGGACATCATGGTCATGGAGACAATGGAACAACATGGGGACACGGGGACATCGTGTGGATATCATGGGGACATCGTCGGGACACCAGGCACTCCAGGTGCTCCAGGAGCAGCTGGGGACATGGGGACAGCATGGGGACATGGGGACAGCATGGGGACATCATGGGGACACCAGGCACTCCAGGTGCTCCAGGTGCAGCTGGGGACATGGGAACATCATGGGGACATCATGGGAACACGGGGACATTATGGGGACATGGAGACAAGGGAACATCATGGGGACGTGGGGACATCATGGGGAC
>NW_010136596.1:0-1760 GCF_000699245.1 Pterocles gutturalis | reverse complement strand
ATCCATCCCCTCGGGCTGTGAAGTGATGCCTTTCGAAGAAAGTAGGTGCCTTCGAGCCTGGGACGATGCACAAATCCCTCGGCCGCAGGATAAACTCCACAAGTCCCTTGTCACAGAGGAGCCAGCGGGCAGCTCCCGCCAGGGAGGGACGATCACACCACCTGCGTGGGGGGCTGGACATTGCGTCGGGTGGAATCGGCAGGAACTGTGCTACGGTGAACATGGGTTCTGGGCGTGCGTGAGCAAGTGTTCAAGCAAAGGACAAAGTGAAGAAGAGGAGGCTATGGGAGGAAGAAGCCTCTGACGACCACTGGAGACCACCCAAAAGCCCAAATGCGCCTGTGTCAAGGACAAGTGCATATACGTTTGAGTTCTAAGAAATCATTGGAATGTGTAAATTAGTTCATGGCAATAGGATGAATATGCACGTGCACAGAATATAGAAGGAGGGAGCGGAAAGCCGTCGGGGTGCACCAGAGGAGAGCACTCCCTCGTGTTGCCCGACATGGTAATAAAGAATGCCGACTTCCTAAAACCTCCAAACAGGTCTTAGACAGTTCTTGACCCGACTTTTGCGGTATCAGAAGCAGAGTCTGCCTGGCCTGCATCCTCCAGGGCGAGAGCCACCAGCACTGCTGGGAGGCGGTTGTGTTAGAGAGAATCCTTAAAGTCCACATCCTAACAGCAGGACTCCAGGTAGACTCAAATGAAGCAGTTTATTGAATGTTACTTAGGTGGGCACCTCTGAGTCAAGGAATTTAGCCTCTGCATACGCTGTGTCCGGCCACAGGATCCCTCCCTTGTTTCCCTAGTGGCCAGGTTCTCCAAGGCTGACAGACTGCCTGTCACACCAACCCTCACACCTACTACTTGCAAAAATCTTAGATTTATCATTGAGTGTTTCTATTTTTCTGTTCCCTAGGTAGATAAAAACACGGCCAATGATTTCTAAGCCTTTGTATAGTCCATGAGTGCTGGCTTCTTCTCTAAAGTAACAAGTGATAGGACAAGAGGAAATGGCCTCAAGTTGCACCAGGGGAGGTTTAGGCGGATAGTAGAAAAAATTTATTCACTGAAAGAGTGATTGAACATTGGAACAGGCTGCCCAGGGAAGTGGTGGAGTCACCATCCCTGGAGGGGTTCAAGAAACGTGTCGATGTGGTGCTTCGGGACATGGTTTAGGGGGTTAGGTGGTGTGGGTTGACGGTTGGACGTGATGATGCTTGAGGTCTTTTCCAACCTTAATGGCTCTGTGATTCTATGATTCTATGAATGTAAAATCATTTGTCCCCTGGGAGGAGAAAATAATATTCATAAGCTCAAGAAGCAAGTGCAGCAGTGTCTCAGGTGCGAACGTTCATCTGGTGGAGAGCTGCTGCCAGTCACGGGAGGGGCACGGGAGGGCTTCAGCTGTCACAGCCTCTTGCTCCATGTGATCGTTTTCCCACAAATCTCTCTGTCCAGAGCCCTTCTCCCTTGCTCTCTATCTATTCCCAACAGCAGAATTTTCATTTCTTCCCCCAGCTGCCCTCCGTGGCCTCAGCCGGCCCCGCTGCTGGCTCTGGGACAGGGCTGTGAGACAGCCGCTGGGCTGGCACAACCCCAGCGCTGGAGGGCCCGGCGGCGGGGCCGAGCTGTCAGGGCTCTGCTGCACCAGCACCCCCAGGATGGGCCGCAGCTCCCGGCACCTGCCGGGTAGTTCCCACTCTGCCTTTTGGGCCTTTTTCTGAGGAAACCTGGCTGCTGTGCTGGGCTTCCCC
>NW_010136595.1:6157-6398 GCF_000699245.1 Pterocles gutturalis | reverse complement strand
TCTATATATCTATATATTTGTGTATCTGTATATCTATATATTTATATATCTATACATATACATATCTACATATCTATATATCCATATATCTATAAAAGCAGACCCTCTGGGTTTCATTCCACCCCGCTGTTGAATGCTTCCCAGAAGGCTGCAGAGAGCTCGGCCGAGCCCAACACACGCCCGTCCCCAGCAGCCAGTGTCACAGAGCAACTGCCACCGGCTTTTTCTCCCCTGCCAAAAC
>NW_010136595.1:5881-6146 GCF_000699245.1 Pterocles gutturalis | reverse complement strand
AGAAAGAGCACTTTTGTTTCGTCCTCCTCTATTGACACAGCTGGGAGGGCTGGAGCCGGGGGAGGTTTCTCCTCTGGAGGACCAAGAGCCTCCGCACAGTCCGTTTGCAGCTCGGGCGGTGCTGGAGGAAGCAAAGCTCCTTCTCCCAGCTCACACGGGCTGGTTGGGTGCTGGGGTGACAATAGGGACAGATGTCACCTCAGCTGCTCCCCCCAGAGCCGGGAGCTCTGGGAAGGATCGTTCCTGGGACGATGGTGGTGTGAAA
>NW_010136595.1:2845-5858 GCF_000699245.1 Pterocles gutturalis | reverse complement strand
GTGCAAACCCATCGCTCCTCCCGCGCCCATCCGCACCCAAGTTGGGGATGCTGTGAGAATCCCGGGGGATTTGCACTGGGGGTTGTGTCCGGCTGAGCCCCCGGCACGCTCCTTCACCTTCCCCTGCCCCTCAGCATCCTCCCGGCTCGCTCCTCCACTGCAGCTATCATTGCCAATTATTCTAAGCACCCCAATCAACACCATAACAACATGGGGAAGAGATTAATTAACAAACCATAGACAGGAGCTGGATTTTTCCCTGTGAATAAGCCCCTAGGTGTTGCTGTGCGTGTGTTTGCAAAGTGCCACCATCAGCTGGGCTCTGGGGAAGGACCCAGGTCAATCTCTCAGGGCAGAAGGTGCCCTCCAAGCCAGACTCGGGGCCTCATCCAGCCAACATTTAAGAGCACGGAGCATCCCGCTTCACAATTCCCTGTGAGCATCACCTCCAAGCATCCCCCTCCCCAGATTTTACCACTGGAGTTGGGGCCAAATCTGGCCACGCGTCCATTGCGTGATCGGTGGGTTCGCTCCTCTTCGCCTCCAGCCTCCAAGGCAAGAGACAAATGCAAAGCATTCCTTTATCTCCTTGCCTCTACCGAACAACAGGCAAAGCAATAAAATGCACTTTTTTTTTATTTTATAGAGCTGTAAATTTAATTTCCTTTTAAACCATTTGCTTCCACTTAGAACTCAATGGAAATGCAGTGCTGCTGGCAGGGCTGCAGCCTCCCTCTCCTGCCGTCGATGTATGGAAGCAGAGGGCGGCAGCTCTTGGATGAGCTTAAAAGTAGACGGAAGGGAAGCTGGGGTGGGGGAAAGAAAGGAAAATTCTTAGGGCATTAAGGGTCTATTTTCCATCTTCTTCACGATGTTTCCTCAAAGGAAGAGCTCAAGCTGCCTTACAGGGGCACAATTAAAGCCATTCCTGCCTGCAGGACAGAAGTTCAGCCCCAGCCATCGCTGTGAAGCTGAGGATGCTGGTGGTGAGGATCCCATCACGGAGCTGTTTGCTGCTGCTTCAGGAAAGCTCCGTGCTGCTGCTTCCAGGATGCATCTCCAAATCAAGACGTGAGGGCACCTTTTTGGGGTGAAATTTTGGGCAGGCACCCGCAGAAGCAAAGCAAAAAGGAGTTTTACAATGACCCAGACGTCTGAAAACACCATCCCTGCATCCACGCCGTGCAGCTCCTCCGGAATCAGGACGTGACCCACTTCCACCGCCCCAGGTCTCAGCGGCCAGCCCAGATGTTCCAAAGAGCAGCGGAGCACCCACATCTCCCGGGATTTGGTTATGGCCACAGTCCTGGGCTCTGTGAAACATTAAATCTCCCCGAGCAGGCTGCGCGCTGTGATTTTGTCTCTTCTGCAAGCTCCCAACCCGGAGCGGTCCCCGCTGAGCCCTTGGACATCCCTCGGTGGCCGTGTCCTTGGGTCTTAAGTCAGGGTGATCCGAACCAAAGCTGCACCCAGTGCCGAAGGTTTTAAACCCCCCCCGAAGTTTAAAACCCAACATGACGCCCACTTCAAAGAGCTGCAGCTTCCTCCTTGATAACATCAGGAGTCGGGATCAAAGGCTGCATCCTAGGAAGTCCAGCAAGGGAAGGGAAAATAAAATCGCTTCCTCCAGAGCATTCCTCGCTGCTGAGAATCAGCTGCTGGCGCAGGAAAATTAGACCATTGCGTTAAAATTAGAGACGACGCTGAGGAGAGTTTTCCTAATGGCTTTATGGGCTTTGAAGGTGGTTTGCTAGCAGGGGAAGGGGTGGCAGCGGGTCTCCAGCGCTGGTAGAACCCCGTCTGGCACATCAGGGCACAGCCAGCTCAGCCCCGTGCCGGGATGCAGCTCCTGGCTTCTGCCACCCCGAAGGGGACAGGAGCGAAGGGCACAGCAGCAAGTGCAGCCTGGGACAGGGCAGCTGGGGACAGAGGGACACCCTCAGGAACCCACGACCCAGCGTGGGATGTCCCTGGCAGGTCTGGGCTCTGGGAGCATCCCTTGCCCTGGTGCCTCTCAGCAGCTGGAGGCAGAGATTCCCCTTTTCGAGGCTGCCTCCTTTGTAATCCTCCTTGCTTTCAAGTGTTCCCAGTCAGCCGGTCCCTGCTGGGTTTGAGATCAGCGCTCTGGAACGCCGCCGCTGGGATTGGGACTTTGCTGGAAGCCACCCCGGAGAACAGTCTCGTCTCCTCCCCCAGCCCCGATAACACGGCGAGAGCGAGCAAACCTCACCCACCTGGGAGATGCCCAAAAGCCACCGCCATGACCAAGGTGTCACCCCGGGATGGCCTCGTCCCCGCTCGCCTGGTGCCAGCCCCGCAGGACCACGCGGCGTGCGGGGAGCTCTGCCCGCAGCTCCCCCGAAAGCGCTCGGTTCTGCTTGGCTGCCGAGGACAAGGGCTGTGGTGCTGCTATTTCAGGGGCCAGCCTGACATTTCCTGATGCATCTTCCAGGGCAGTGACTGTCTCGTCCTGCAGAGAATCTCAAAGTCCCAAAAGAAGCAAAACGGCCACAAGCAATAAAAAGCCAAAGTCAAGCATCACAAGCGGCGGTGCCCTGAGCTGACTCCAGGCAGAGGATTTCCCCCTGACTTTGCAAACTCAGAGCTAGGGTAAGAGCAGATCACCTGCTTCATAACACTGGCTCCGACCACAGCAAATTGAAACAATCCCATCCCACCCACCAGCAAAACCCCAAAGCTCCCCCAAACCCCTGCGAGCACCCCAAGCTCTGTGCCTCACGGGTGGGCTTTGCACCAGAGCCTGTGGAAACAGCAACTGTGCAACCCTGGAGGTGTTCGGGATGCTCAGCACCACCCTGTGCCACCCCATGATGCCAGGAGCACAGAGAAAGGCTGCTGGGGACAAATTAGGGGGCAGATGTACCATCAATCATTGCCAAAATCCCCCCGGGAAACCCAGGACGTGCTGGGATGTATTTGCAGGTCCCCATTCCAAGCGCCCGCAGGGGCTCAGCTCCCCTCCTCGCCCTCCTGCCCCTCATGCAGGGACAGT
>NW_010136595.1:0-2781 GCF_000699245.1 Pterocles gutturalis | reverse complement strand
TTTTTTCTTGGCCAGCCAGCCCCAGGTTGGTAGCTCTGGGCAGGAGCACGCGGACAGCACCCCCGTAATTCCACCCTTCCTACGCAAACCAGACGCCGCGAGTACGGTTACAAATCCAAGCCAAGGGGAGGACAAGAGGTTCACTTGGGAACTGAGAGAGGGCACGAAACCTTGCAAAGGGGGCTACCATGCAGCCCCCCGCCGCAAAAACTGGTTAAGGAGCAGCTACTTGGGGAGCCTGTTATTTTTTTTTAGTTTTAACTCATCGCTGCTTGTGTTCCTACAGCTGGTTGGGCACAGCCAAGCCTGGAAGAAAAGCCTTGCTCCAAGGTTGGTGGTGGCAGCATCCTGACGGGTACCACGCTCTAACGAACTGTCAGCTTGCAGAGGGAGAGCTGATGAAACCGCCGGGCTAATGGTCAGCGACAGCCGCGATTTACGAATCCAGCCGAGAAATAAATAGGAGCCGCACGGAATAAAAGCAGAGTTCAAGCCCGGCCCTTGCTGGGGCATTTGCAGTGAAATAAAACGTCAGGTTTTATAAATGACCTTTTCATGTAGGTCCCTGGGGGCGGCTGCCCGGTTTGGAAGCTGCAAAGTCAGGAGGCTGGTGCTGGATGCGCCCGCAAGCATGGCGGGGTGGGATCGGGGCTGGGAGGAGCGGCAGGGAGAGGATCTCCAGCCACAGGATGGGACCATCGGGGGGGGCATCCCCCCTGTCTTTAGGGTGTGCATCCCCCTCATCTGCAGCACACATCAGGGTGTGCATCCCCCTCATCTGCAGCACGCATTGGGGTGTGTATCCCCCCCATCTGGAGCACGCATCGGGGTGTGCATCCCCCACTCTGCAGCACACATCGGGGTGTGCATCCCCCCCGTCTGCAGCACACGTCGGGGTGTGCATCCCCCCCATCTGGAGCACACATGGGGGTGTGCATCCCCCACTCTGCAGCACGCATCGGGGTGTGCATCCCCCACTCTGCAGCACACATCGGGGTGTGCATCTCCTGTTTAACCCCAGAGCTGCAGAGTGAAAGTCCCAGCCTAATGGGATGGGGATGCAGGGCTGGAATATTCTCCGCAAGCCCAGCACTCGCATCCCTGGTGCCACCGTCTCGGGGCTGCTCGTGCAAAGCGCGGTGGCTTTTGGTGCCGCACCATTTCCCAGCTCTCTCCTCCTGTGAGTCAGGGCTGCCGGCAGTGACACCCCGACTGCCGTGGGAGGGATGTTAGATTGCAAAATCCATCGGGATGCGGACCGGATCCGTGCCGTACAAGCCCTGTAACCGCCCCAAGGACCTTGCTGTGAACCCAGGGTTGTGAAACCCTCCCTGGCCGACATTCCCATCCGAGGAGCTCTGTCTGTCTGCCTTGTGTGTCTCCCAGGAAGGATTCCTCTTTAGTGGAAAAAGATTTTTTTTTCCAAGCAACCTGCCCCTGCCTGCGGACAGCCCTCGCTGCCGTCCCAGCCCAGGAAACATCGCAGCTGAAAGGATTGCTGCAACCAGCTGGCAGCGAGGATCGCTCGGACTCTGCAAGTGCTTCGGGATGAAAAGTATGTGATAAATTAAGATTACTACTCTTCCCTCTGATCAGCCAGTCGCTGGTTTCCAGCGCGGCGCTGGCCAGAAAATTCTCACCGAGGGATTCTGGCCTCGCCCCGAGAGCTTGCGGTTGAATGAAAGCAGATCTGTTCCACCAGCGGCCAGAGCCTGCTTCGGGCTCTCGAAGTGACAGCAAACTCACCACAGCTTTCGTAATCTCTTCCAAAATTCATTATCCCCGCTTCTCCAAACCTTCCCGCTCGAATCGCTCAGCCTGCAGCTTCAGCTCCGGGGGCATTTTGGACTCTAATCAATCCCCTTTTAGCCTTTTCTTCAATAAGCTGGATGGATTGAACTGCATTCTCATAGTTCTTGCACTAAAACCAGGCTTAACGCTCATCCCCAAGCTCTTGGCATCATCTCACCCTGCTCCTGTGGGCTCATTGCTCCGGCTCATGTGCGACCCGGGCGCTTTGCTGCCGGAGATTTGCTTGGGGATGCTGCTGTGCCAACCTCCACGGCATCCTGCTTCCAAATTAAAAAAAATAATCCTGAAAAATGAAAAGCAGTGAGCTGAAGGAAGGGATCCCTCCAGGATGCTCCAGGAAACACCCACCCTGCTTGCAATTGCCTTGCCTGCATTTCCTTGCTTGCAATTCCTTGCTCACAATTGCCTTGTTTGCAATTCCTCACTTGCAATTCCTCACTTGCAATTGCCTTGCTTGCAATGCTCTGCTTGCAATGCTTTGCTTGCAATGGAGGCAGAGGTTTTTTATGGAAAAGGGGTTTATGACCCTAAAATGCAGGTGTGAGCCCCTGGAGCTATTCAGTGATTAATGTCAGCTGAGGAGATGGACAAAAAAAGCCCAGATTTTCCATTTCAAGAGCTCCAGCACTGAATTTAGAGCTTTTCTTTTCTTTTCTTTTTTTTTTTTTTAATTCCAAGAGAATGCCAACGGGACGGATGACCCAGAGACTCAGCCCACACTGACATCAGTGCTGGTTCTCCACCAGCAGCATCTCACACCGCGCTCGGCCGTGCTGCCCATCTCCCCCCGTCCCTGCACCCTCCGGAGAGTGCCGGCACTGCAGGGTCGCACCACCGAGGCTGGGCTCCGCGGCACACCCCAGCAGCACCACGCCATGACGTTGGGCAGTTTTGCCGGGGAGATGCGGGAATCCTCCCCATCACCATCTCCCCCCCGCGCCTCTGAACGGCGGCCAAGGAAAACACCAT
>NW_010136594.1:0-1193 GCF_000699245.1 Pterocles gutturalis | reverse complement strand
CCACAGCCGGGAACCCCGCCCCGCCCAGGGACACCATGGGGGCTGCCACCCCACTGCCCGGCACCGCAGTGCCACCGTCATGGGCTGCGGGGACCCGGCAGCTCCGAGTGGCCGTCACCCCAAGACCTGTCACCCAATGACCCCACCCTGGGCCATGGTGTCAGTCATCTCCCCATTCCCATCACCCGGTGACTCCACCCTGGACCATTGTGTCCACCATCACCCAACACCAGTCACCTGTCACCCCAGTGTCCCCGTGCAGGAGCAGAGGTCCACCATCTCCCCATGGCCGTCACCCAACACCCAGCACCCAATGACTCTACCCTGGTCCACGGTGTCCACCATCTCCCAGCACCCATCACCCAGTGACCCCACCCTGGAACACGGGGTCCACCATCACCCAATCTCTGTCACCCAATGACCCCACCCTGGACCACAGGGTCCACCGGTTCCCTGTTCCCATCACCCAATGACCCTCTCCTGGACCAGACCACGGGGTCCATCACCCTCCCACTGCCTGTCACCCAACATCTGTTACCCAATGACCCCACCCTTTATCACAGTGTCCACCATCTCCCAAACACCCATTGCCCAAAGATCCCCACCCCAGACCACAAGGTCCACCATCACTCCAACACCCATCCCCCCAGCGTCCCCACACAGGAGCATGGAG
Organism: Pterocles gutturalis; assembly: GCF_000699245.1. Classification (NCBI taxonomy): domain Eukaryota; kingdom Metazoa; phylum Chordata; class Aves; order Pterocliformes; family Pteroclidae; genus Pterocles; species Pterocles gutturalis. The sequence continues at coordinate 520 of NW_010136594.1, read as the reverse complement.
ATCCACCATCTCCCCAACAACCATCACCCCAGCACCCGTCACCCAATGACCCCACCCTGGACCGTGGGGTCCACCATCTCCCCAACACCCATCACCGAGGACCCTCTCTTGGACCACGGGGTCCATCACCCTCCCACTGTGTGTCACCCCAGGGCCTGTTCTGGCCCATGGGTCCATCATCTCCCAGTGTCCACCCATCATCCAATGACCCCACCCTGGACCATGGCATCTACCATCTCCCCATCCCCATCACCCAATGACCCTCTCTTGGACCACAGGCTCCACCATCCCCCCAGCACCCGTCACCCAATGACCCCACCCTAGACCATGGGGTCCATCGCCCTCCCACTGCCTGTCACCCAACACCTGTCACCCAATGACCCCACCCTAGACCATGGGGTCCATCACCCTCCCACTGCCTGTCACCCAACACCCATCACCCAATGACCCCACCCTAGACCACAGGGTCCATCACCCTCCCACCGCAGGTCACCCCAGGGCCCCACCCTGGCCCACGGGT
>NW_010136593.1:326-1809 GCF_000699245.1 Pterocles gutturalis | reverse complement strand
CCCCCCCAAACCAAAGGGTCCCCCCCGTGCAAGGGCTGGCACTGTCCCCAGGGGGGCACTGAGGGGGGTCAGGGGGATGGGACCCCCCCACTGAGCCCCAACCTGTCCGCCTGCGCACACCCGTGCAAGGAGAGCTGCTCTCCCCCTTGCACACCCATGCACGCCTGCGCACACCCGTGCAAGGAGAGCTGCTCTCCCCCTTGCACACCCATGCACGCCTGCGCACACCCGTGCAAGGAGAGCTGCTCTCCCCCTTGCACACCCATGCACGCCTGCGCACACCCGTGCAAGGAGAGCTGCTCTCCCCCTTGCACACCCATGCACGCCTGCGCACACCCGTGCAAGGAGAGCTGCTCTCCCCCTTGCACACCCATGCACGCCTGCGCACACCCGTGCAAGGAGAGCTGCTCTCCCCCTTGCACACCCATGCACGCCTGCGCACACCCGTGCAAGGAGAGCTGCTCTCCCCCTTGCACACCCATGCACGCCTGCGCACACCCGTGCAAGGAGAGCTGCTCTCCCCCTTGCACACCCATGCACGCCTGCGCACACCCGTGCAAGGAGAGCTGCTCTCCCCCTTGCACACCCATGCACGCCTGCGCACACCCGTGCAAGGAGAGCTGCTCTCCCCCTTGCACACCCATGCACGCCTGCGCACACCCGTGCAAGGAGAGCTGCTCTCCCCCTTGCACAAATATGCATTCCTGTGCACACCCGTGCAAGGACAGTGGCTCTCCTGCTTGCACACGTGCGCATGCCTGTGCACACCCATGCAAGGACACCAGCTCCCTCCTTGCACACCTGTGCATGGACAGCAGCTCTGCTCCTTGCACACCCCTTGCACACCCATGCAAGGACACCAGCTCCCCCCTTGCACACTTGTGCACACCCGTGCAAGGAGAGGAACTTCCGTCCTTGCACACCCATGCACGGACAGCAGCTCCCCCCTTGCACACCCGTGCATGGACAGCAGCTCTGCTCCTTGCACACCCCTTGCACACCCGTGCAAGGACACCAGCTCCCCCCTTGCACACTTGTGCACACCCGTGCAAGGAGAGGAACTTCCGTCCTTGCACACCCATGCACGGACAGCAGCTCCCCCCTTGCACACCCGTGCATGGACAGCAGCTCTGCTCCTTGCACACCCCTTGCACACCCGTGCAAGGACACCAGCTCCCCCCTTGCACACTTGTGCACACCCGTGCAAGGAGAGGAACTTCCGTCCCGTACATCGACAGCAGCTCTGCCCCTTGCACACCCGTGCAAGGACACCAGCTCCCCCCTTGCACACCCATGCATGGACAGCAGCTCTGCTCCTTGCACACCCCTTGCACACCCGTGCAAGGACACCAGCTCCCCCCTTGCACACTTGTGCACACCCGTGCAAGGAGAGGAACTTCCGTCCTTGCACACCCATGCACGGACAGCAGCTCCCCCCTTGCACACCCGTGCATGGCCAGCAGCTCTGCTCCTTGCACACCCG
>NW_010136593.1:0-233 GCF_000699245.1 Pterocles gutturalis | reverse complement strand
TTGGACAGCTGCTCTCCCCCTTGCACACCCGTGCAAGGACACCAGCTCCCCCCTTGCACACCCGTGCATGGACAGCAGCTCTGCTCCTTGCACACCCGTGCACACTTGTGCAAGGCCAGCAGCTCCCCCTTTCGCACACCTGCACCCACCCGTGTCCCCACGTGCCACCCCTCTGCACCCACCCAGGGGTGTCCTCACCCTGCAGCACCCACCACCCAAATCCAGGGGCTGGG
>NW_010136592.1:0-300 GCF_000699245.1 Pterocles gutturalis | reverse complement strand
TGGCATGGGACACCCATTCCTGCACCCCTAGGAGCACATATCCAGCCGGGTGCTCAGCCATGCCCAGCCCTGACCCCCCTGCACACCCCTGGGGTCAGGACGGGGGGTTTGGGTGGGTTTGGGTTCCCCTGTGGGTGTCTGCAGGCTGGGGCACGTCCCTGTCCGGGAGCACGCTGCTCACCAAAAGCAGGGCCTGAGAGCTTCACCCCATTCCCTGGCAAGATCGGGGTCCTTCCCGCTTGTCCCCTGCCACCCCTTCCCCTCCTGGGCCATGCCGGGGGGGTCTCCAGGGCTGGCAGG
>NW_010136591.1:366-939 GCF_000699245.1 Pterocles gutturalis | reverse complement strand
GACAACCCCCCAACACATCAATTTTTGGGGTGACAACCCCGTGACAGCCCAAAATCGGGGTGACAAACCCCCAACACCTCAAAATCGGGTTGCCAACCCCCTGATACCCCAAAATTGGGGTGACAACCCCCTTGACACCATGATTTTGGTGTGACAACCCCCCAACACCCCATTTTGGAGTGACAACCCCCCTGATACCCCAAAATGGGGGTGAAAACCTTCCTGACACTTTGAAATCAGGGTGACAACCCCCCGACAGCCCAAAATTGGGGTGACAAACCCCCAACACACCAATTTTTGGGGTGACAACCGCCCTGAGACCCCAAAACAGGGTCACAACACCCAAACACCCCAAAATCAGAGCGATAATCCCTCCAACACCCCAAACCAGGGGTGACAACCCCCCTGACTCCCCATTTTTCAGGTGACAACCCCCCTGACACCCCGATTTTGGGGTGACACCCCCCCCAACGCCTCGAAAATGGGGTGACACTTGAAAATCGAGGTGACAGCCCCCCTGACACCCCAAAATCAGAGCGATAACCCCACCAGCACCCCAAACCAGGAGCGACA
>NW_010136591.1:0-300 GCF_000699245.1 Pterocles gutturalis | reverse complement strand
GCCCACCCCCCTGACACCCCAAAAGGGGGTCACAACACCCAAACACCCCAAAATCTGGGTGTTAACCCTTCCAACACCCCAAAATGGAGCGATAACCCCTCTAACACCCTAAACCAGGGGTGACAACCCCCTGACAGCCCAAAACAGGGGTCACAACATCCGAACATCCCAAAATCGGGGTGATAACCCCTCCAACACCGCAAAACAGGGGTGACAACCCCCCAACACCCCAATTTTGGGGTGACAACCCCCTGACACCCCAAAAGGGGGTCACAACACCCAAACACCCCAAAATCTGGG
>NW_010136590.1:0-3913 GCF_000699245.1 Pterocles gutturalis | reverse complement strand
CGCTGGGGGGGGTTGAAGTAGGGACAGGCAAGGTGAGCAGATAGCCCAGTTCAGAAATCACGGAAAGGGAACCCGCCTCCAGCTTGTGCTGTTTGCTCTGTGGATATAAAAAAAAAAAGCCACCGATTTGTTTCTAATCAGAGCTTTCCGAAAGCCGGCGTCCTGTGGAAATGTCGGTATGTTTGCTCTCTCACACGTAGGAAGAGCACGGGTGCTGCTGCGGGACCGCGCCGTCAGCTCAGGGCATCCTCAAAGACCAACGGTGACACTAGGCACAAAAATGAGGACGAATTTTTCCCCGTTCCCGGATTCGGTGTTCCAGTGCTGTCAGGAAACGCCAGCCTTTCAGAGGCTTGTGCTTATGTTTTCCTCCCAAGGTGTCTTAAATAAGTCAGCGTTGACAGGTGTTGCTTGTGAGCAGCGTTGAACGTTTCCCTTTCATTAAGGAAAAAATGTCTAAAATGGTGTGTGTTTAAACCCGAAGCAATAAAATCGTCTCACCTCCCCCCTCCAAAAAAAATAAAAAATAAAAAATAAAAAAAACACGAGCAAAATAAACACCCCCTCCCCCAATTCCTGGAAAAGGAAGAAGCGTTATCTTAAGTGAATGCCTGGAGTGGGTTTTTCCTTCCTCACTGTGGAGATGACAGATTTAAAAGAAACCTTGGTGATATAAAACGATTAGCCAAAATATGTGAAGTGCTGCATTGTCACCAACTTTTTAGATGAATTAGCTGCTTATTTTATAGACATCTGCATAGCTCTGTGTGGTGCATTTAACGGCCGTATCTGCGAGTTGCGGTATTACCCAGCGCGGTTTATGCGTCTTGCGTGCGAAGAGAAACACTAATGGAAATCAAACTATTTCTGCTAAATTGGGGTTATTTTGTATCTCCTGTTGACAGCCTGGATGAAAGTCATAATGCCGCAGTTTTTCTATTAAATTAATCCTATGGCTGTTGGTCTCACAATAAACTTTTCACTTTCGAAATTATATACGAATAGATTTTTAGAAAAGATTATTGTTTGTCGCGCTGAGTATACTTTCTCCATTCTCTCAGTTTGATCTCCGCTTGAGACTCCTAACAAGGCAATTCTGTAGTAAGAGCGCCCAAAATAAAGACATAGCATTTTCTATAAATAATAGCAAGAGCACTGCACAGATTTCCTGCACAACGGAATTCCCAGATTTCCTTCACTGTTTTTCCAGTTAGCGTGTGTTGGGTATATATAACTCTGAAATTAAGCAAAAATACACATCTGTATAGATCTGTCAAGCTAGCTATAAACAGAGATATTATATGTCAATTACCATAGGAAACGGAAAAAATACAGAGCGGTTGGTACACACGGTTTAACGTCAGGAGGCACTTTACAAAAAAATTTAGTGACTCCTGCTGACAGGTGAATGATTAACCCGGTTCCAGGAGAGGGGCTGTTAGTGCTCCCCTTAGAAACAGCAGTTGTGAGGGGGGCTGTAAAGGGGTCGTAAACTCCTCCCTCCTAAGGGCAGAAGTTGGCACATAAAGTCAAGGGTCCCGAGTGATTGCTTTGACCAAAATGCGGTTTTCCTGGGCTCAGTCTGTAACTCATCTGCCCGGTGTTATTCTGCGGACGTTACTCAAGGGAACAAATGCCGTAAATCGGGGATCGGGTCCCAGCCTTGGCAGACAGCTGGCAGCAGGGGAGGGTTAGCTCTGTGCTCGTTCTCGTTCATCTCCACTTGGAGGAAAAGTGCATTTTTAGTTTGTTTATGTTTTTTGGAAGGAGGTTTTTTGGATGCCGCATTTCCTCCATCTCTCTCTCGAGCGGTGGAAGAGGGAGACTTGAAGAAACAAACCAGAAAAGCAACCTCAAATCCCAATTTCCCACTTTCCCTTTTCTTTCTTCTCCCTCAGCCCCTCCCTGGCACCTGCAGCAGGAGCACCTGCCTCCCCGCAGCCTTGCCCCTGCCCTTCCCACCACCGGAGCCAGCCGAGCCACCAGGCACCCCGTGAGCCCTTCACCCCCCGTTCATCCGGCCCCACCAGGAGGGCTTCCTGCGGGGGCACTGGGGTGTTTGGAGAAGCCCCACTCACCCGTGATTTACACAGAAAAAGAGGCTGTGACACCCCCCCAACATACACCCTGCCCCCCAACCCAGAGGTGCTCCAGATCTTTATGTTCCTAAAAGGCTTCCCCCCATCCCGGCTGGGCGCACACACATCCATGGCCTAAGCCTGGGCGCAGGATGGCGAGAGGCAGCCGGGATCCCCTTTGCTGGCTCGGGGGGGGGCTCCTCTCCCCTCCCGCGGCCTGAGGCACCCTCACATCCCTCCCATTCGCCCGGGCTCCCTCCAGCAAAGGCTCTTTCAGGTCTTTGGATGGAGGACAGTGGATAGACTCGTGGGAAGCATTGTTGTTATTATTTATAGCACCGTCTCTCTGCTCCGATTAAGTGCCGTCTAAATATGAATTCACAGTATAGACAGCTAGTCTATAATTTGAATTAAAATCCCCCCAACGAGCTCGTCGCTAGAGAATTCTGAAATCACAACCCTAAGTTGACACAATGAGCCCATGGTGTCAATAAACCATGGGCGAGATGGAGAGATTGTCACTCCAGACCATAACAGTTCTGAAAGTGTCATTACCGTCTGTCCTGTCAATGAGATCCAAATTAAGGACTAAGAGGAACAGTGAGATAAAAGTCACCGTCTTGGCTCCATTATGGACGATCTTGTCAGTGATCTGAGAATCACTGGAAAGGGCTGCTTTTTTTTTTCCCCCCCTTTTCTTTAAAATGTACTTTTCAAACCCTGCCTCAGGATGCCAGGGTTTGAGGTGCTCTGAGGAGGGAAGCAACCTTGAAGCACCCCAGGCTCTGTCTCAGGCGTTTCCATTGAAACTGCCAGAGCTTCTTTGGGAAACGGTGTGAATTCAATGGAGGAGCCGGAATAATTCCATCAAAACTGTGCTGGGGCCAAAGAGGACTTCATTTGATTTGGGCGATGTGTGATTCCACGAACAAACTCGTTTTTACACCATTAATTTCTTAAGTCAACACAAAGATGGTGAAGGGGAAGGAGCGAAATAAAATAGAAACCTCAACTTTAGCAAAAGACAATACATCTCTATTTGAGATAGCCCCTTCCAGGCATTAAGACTTTCAGAAAATGTCCCCAGTCTCTCTCTCCTGTGAGCGTGAAAGAGTTACGGGAACTTATTCAGGAATTGGAGACCTTCAATTCTGGATTTTTGTGCCTTTGTGGGTTTAAGCAAAGCAGTTAGCGTTCTTCAGGAGGGGTTTTGTGTTTAATATACATGAGTTCATTCAACTACAATGGGAAAAGAAAACTCATTTGTTCTTATAAAACTAGGAAGGAAAGATAACTTTAAATAGACTGCCAAAAAGGATCCTGCTCGAGGGGGTTGCCTTCTCGCTAAAGGGCCTACATTCAACTGTAATTTCACCCCGTTATGTTGTGCGGTAATTCCTGAGTTTATCATCGCCACTGGTGCTTGATTTTCTGATTTATTTTTAAGGTCATATAAGAGGAAGTACGGGCTTCAATTATACTCTCCACTGGGAAGGAGGTGTGGGGAGTGTTATTTTAAATGCAGGGGGAAAATCGCGGAGAGTTTGAGGGGGCTGTTGGCTATTTATGAAGAGTCCTGGAAGCGTGTTTGGACAATCGGCTTCTCCATTTATTGAGAAGCCTTTTGAAAGCGACTTCGAGAGGTGGTGTGTGCGAGTCGGCTTTTCTGCTGTTTATTGTGTACCTTAAACTCCTCTCAGGCTCTGAGCTTTATTTTTTTTAAATTTCGCTTCTCGTAGCAGTGGACAAAGGTGGAGCAGGTTCTTTTTCTTTTTTTCCTGTCTCTTTCTTAACCTCCCCGCGTTTTGTTTTTTAACGCCCTGACCCCCCAGCAG
>NW_010136589.1:0-205 GCF_000699245.1 Pterocles gutturalis | reverse complement strand
AAAAAAAAAAAAAAAAAAAAAAAGTTCCTAAATAATATTTATTACTTTTTGGGTTGAAAAAAAAAAAAAAAAAAAAAAGTGATCCACTGTTGAGATTTTAAATAAAAAAAAAAACACAAAACCATTTTAAATAACTGTCCTTTTCCTCTTCCTTGCTGTTCCGAGGCGAGCGGGGCGGTGGAGGCAGGGGCCGGTGGGGGGCTGG
>NW_010136588.1:844-2892 GCF_000699245.1 Pterocles gutturalis | reverse complement strand
AGGCTGGCAAAGGAGAGAAGGAAAAGGGAATTTAGCAATGGGTTTTCAAGAAATTGGCAAGCTTGGGAAGCAGTGCACCGTCACACGTGTGATGAAAAGCAGCGCGGTCCGGAGCGTGGTGTGCGCGTGATGTGCATGTGCATGGAAACGTGCGTGTGTGTCTACACAGGGAAAAAGAGAGATTGGTGGCGACAGCCCTGTAAAAATTCCCCTGAAATCAGTACGCTTATTGCTGGGAGCACATCTTAACCCGTGCATCCAGCGGATCGGGAACCCTATTTGCTTGTTTGTTTGTCTCCCTGCATCGTGTCCGTCCTGCTCACAAGGCTGGACAGAAAATCCCAGCCTGCTTCCTATTGCGCTGCCTGTTCCCCACCGAAGCAACGTCACCTCAAATATGCCAGTAAATTCCTTACCGAGTTGGGAATGTAATTGGTTGAATGTTTTCTGTAACCTGACTAGCCAATAACGTTCTGAGAAAAAATTTAGAACAACCTAGTTACGACAGATGGTGACAATGACTTGACACTACACGTGTGAGTCAATATTAACTAGAGATAAGATACTTGCCGCACTCATCAGAAATATCATAATACGCCAAAGAGACTCCGTGTGCAGCTATATTTAAGGTACAAGGTCCGTTATTTTCAGACAAGTGCTGTTCAAACGGTTGCCCTTGTCACTTCTGTTTTAACAACATCTGCTAGCTGGCATACGATCTGGCCTTGATAACGCGTTTCTCTGAGTCTGAATTATTCTTAGCAGACTTTCTTCTTGCAGTTTTTCCACCCTGAAAGCAGATAATAATTTATGCAAAAAAAAAAAATTAATGAAAAAGAAGAAAGGGGAGGAGACTTAAAACCGTCTTAAAAGCGCAAGAATCGTGGAACAAATGGAAACTGCGAAGGAAGAAATAAGACTAAAAGATAAACAGCAGATAGCCAGAATAAGTACAGCTATGAAAAGTGAAGTAGTTGTGTCTTTACAACTGTAAAACACAATAAATATGTAACCGCATTTCCAAATTTTATACTGATTTTTTAATCTCAGTCAACAGAAAGCAGTAACAGTTAGACGAATAGGAATCGCTATTGAACCAGAACAAGAAGTCACGGCTATTTCTACATTCAAATGTCGTGCAGCGCATTTTTTTATCCTCAAATTTGCAAGAGATTCTTAAAGCCTTATATGCAGTTATGCAGAAGCTGATTACCAGCAATAAGCAATGCATCCAAGGAAAAGGCTTGAGTACGTATCTTCTCACTTCCAGGATGCGGCTAAGGATCTTCGCCTCAATTCTACATCAAGGGTGTTGCTTAAAGCAGTCAAAAGGCTATTTAATTGTCAGGCAAGGTTTCCCCCTGCGGAAGTCTCTCCGCATGTTACAATCTCTTTGCAGCTCAGCTCCATATGCATCTCTTTTTCACACTTCTCTCTCCATCTCGGGCTCCTACACCTGGTGCATCACGCGTTTAGCCCATTAGCTCCGGCTCTTCCTTTCATCTTCCCCGTGGCAGACGTTTCTATTTATCCACTGGCAATCAATGTGTGGCGTCACCGGTGGTACTGTAATGACGACTGCACCATTGAGGATGACAGCTTAGAAAGAAGAGGGCAATGGTGATCCCTCCCAGAGCAGCACAGCAGAGTGTAGCGCTCGCATCACAAGGTCACCCTATCTCACCACTTGCTCCTCTGCATCGGCGGGAGAGGGTTGCTGGGCTTGCACAAGGCTGGACGGGAGCGGGAGGGAGGGGGGGGAAGAGATCTGGATTTTTTTTTCCCCCCTCCCTTAAGCAACGCCACAATGGAAACCAGGAAGGAGATGGTGATGTTTCTGGAAGGGACACAACTTGGCGCTCTAGTTGGCAAGAGGGTGCCTAATTTGTCCGAAGCGGTGGGGAGCCCCGCTCCAGAGCCGCAGGAGAAGATGATCCATCGGAACTGCCTCAGCCCCAGACCTGGCCCCTTGTCGTCCCGGGAGAGAGGAGGAGGAGGAGGAGGAGGTGGCGGAGGAGAAGACGAAGAGGAGGTGGAGGTGCTGCCAG
>NW_010136588.1:0-811 GCF_000699245.1 Pterocles gutturalis | reverse complement strand
GCATTCGGCCGGACAGCAGCCCCCCGCTCCGGAGCCCCCTTCCAGCAAAGGGCAGCAGAGCAGCTCGGACACCGAGTCGGATTTCTATGAGGAAATCGAGGTGAGCTGCACCCCGGACTGCGCCACGGGGAGCACCGAGTACCAGCACAGCAAAGGTACCCAACTCCTTCCCATGCCTCCAGCCCCCCGCCCGCGCCGGAGCTGGGGGGCAGGACTGGGGTGTGGGGGGGCGAGAGGGCTGCTGGAGGGGGGTCTTCCCCTCGCCAGCTGAGCGAAGGGCAGCAAAGCCGGGGTGTGTGTGTGTGTATCTCCTTTCCTGGATGATTCTTCAGCTCCCTGCTACCGGGAGGTTTGTTTAGGAGTCAGAGGACACGACACCGGGCAGCCCCCGCGTCCCTGGAGGGGAGCCAGGCTTCCCGCCGTGGATGCATCAGGTCTGCAGCTTGTCCCGTAGGACCCCCTTGGCCAAGACCACCACCCACTCTCCCCCCTCAACTTTTTTTTATTTTTTATTCTTCCCCATCGCCTGGACAGTGAGTGCTCCAGGAAATCCCTTCCGATCCTCCCCACCTGTGAGGTTTTGTGTGTGTGTTGGAGGGGGGGGGAGCAAGATCAAACGGGTTTTCTGGCCGAGAGCTGTTTGTGGTTTTGCAGGGTGAAATGTACCCGGGCGAGTGCGGAAGCGCCCATAAAGACCGTAAAATCTCTCGCCAACTCTGCCTGCCCCAAGTGCGGCAGCGAGGTCCTTGTTTGCACGTTGGGTTAAAAAAAAAAAACAAAAACAAAAAAACCCAACAAAAACCAAAACCAA
>NW_010136587.1:0-840 GCF_000699245.1 Pterocles gutturalis | reverse complement strand
TCACCCAGACACGCTCACAGGGCTCACAATAGCCAGTTGCCAACACGAACCATGATAAAAGTTCCATTAAATAACCAGCGTAGAGGCCAAATCACCCCCCAAAGCAAGGAGCACTGCTCTGCACGGCTCTGTAACGGCCTCACGGGAATGAGCAGACTGAAACCGGCGTGTTACGTAGGAAAAATGTCATCACACGTTAGCAGAGGGAGCCCGCAGAGACAGCCGAGTGTGAGCGTGCTCTGGGGACAACACTGCCATCCACTAAAGAACCAAAACTCCCCAGTCTGAGCTATAAAGTCCGGACAGATGCTAATTCTCTTCTCACACCCGATAACCAGTTGGCACTTCACTACCTCGGTGGAGTTAATAATTTACCTCAACGTGAATTAGCAAAGAATGAACCCCAGCGCTTTCTAGACCACAGGAAAGAAGGAACTAATGAATTGGGGAGCATCAAAAAGATTAACAAAGGATGACGCTGACAACACTCATCATTGCCACTACTACTCAAAATCCACATTTTTGTAGAGCACCGAGAGTTTGCCATCCTGGACGAGGCACGGGGAAAAACCAAACCACAAGCGGCCATTCCTACAGAGGCTCCAGAAAAATATATTCCCCAAGCAACTCGAGCAGCAACGCAGATGTAGAGGGGGGAAAACAACCCGGGTACCCCAAGGAGGGGTTTCCCGGTAAAGGGTGCAAACGGGTTAACAGCCAGGAAGCACATTTGCTGCTGCAGACACAGACACCCGAGGTGCCCCACTGCAACCGGCCAAACCCGAGCCGGGTTCTGACATTTTCCCGGTTTTAGTTATGCAACCGGCCAGCCGCGGGACG
>NW_010136586.1:30034-32762 GCF_000699245.1 Pterocles gutturalis | reverse complement strand
CGACCCTCCCGCCGGCGCTCGGGGGGGAATTGTGCCTCGTTCAGCTCGGGGGGAACTCGCTGCCTCAAAGGCGTCAGGTCGGATAGAGACCCGGGCTGCCGCAGCTTGCCTTCTTAGCTCCTAAATAACCAGAAAGAGTTGTTCAGCTTAAAGGTGGGAAATAGTAAAATGTAATTCTCAGCTACTGCCTTAGAGCTAACCAGGGTTTCTTCTGCTATCCCAGACAACTCAAGTGATTCATTTGGTTAAGGTTATTACAGCCTGTTGTGAAAGATGCTATATCGGCACATATCTTACGTAACTTTAATGATGGATAAAATGCTTGATGTTTCGAGGCGTCACTGGTGTAGCAGCTGCTAGAGGGGCTCCATTCTTCAACTCACTTCTCGGTCAGTTTAACTTGCCTGTTAAAGTATTCACAGCTTTCTGGAGGTGCCTCATCAGAAACAAAGCAGTTTGTGAAGGGCCTGACCCTGGGAGGAGCAGGCATCTCCCAAGGAGATGCAGAGCATATGCGGAAATGCTGTGTGGGTTTTTGTAAAGTTGTGTATTCCTTATATTAAAACTTCTTCTTGCAGTGTGAGCATGTGTTTTGGTCTCACATGACCTCAGACATGCTTCCTTGTTGTAAAGAGCAACTAGTAAAATAATCTCACTGAAGCCATATTTTTTAACCATGGTGTTCCTATACTTAATTGAACAACTGCTGCCTAAATTAGTGCACCTTTTTAGATCTGCATACAGCCTTAAGTAAGGGAAGCAGCATTTAGCTGGTCTTTTATATCTTTATTAGGCCTGAAATCGGTAATAAAATTAATTCCAGGAGAATTGTAGGAAACAGCCCCATTTCCAGAAAGCTGGTACCTGAAGGGTGAAACTCTTCCCAAAAAGTCTGACTTCATGATTGTCATCTCCCTGACATAAACACAAACTAGTCAAATTTATGCAAACTGAGTGCATTTCTTATTACTGTCATAGTCCTGTAGTAAATGGGTTCAAAACACAGCTTGTTTAAAATATTGCTTAAGTGCTACAAAATCAGGATCTAGTGCTCTGGCAAAGCATTTGGTTGATATGCAACTATTTTTCTTTTTTTTTTCTTAAATAATGAGCGTTGGAAAATATAAAAGCGACCCTAGCACTACTGTACATATGCATAGCTTATTTGTGGATGCTGTCTCGAACTGCTTGGGCTGGCGTGTTGCTATTAATGGGAGCATGTGTTGTTAACTCTGTGTAACCTTAACTAAGGTGGTTTTGTGGGATCCTGCTCTGCCTGAATATGCTGAGTACAAAACCAAGTGACCTTTGGCCTCCTCAAAAGCTAGTATGAGAAAGTGGCCAGTTTGCAGCAAATCAGCAAGCGAAGATATTCCTGTTATGCTAAGACAAACTTTTCAGTGTGAAATTGCATATCCAGATGTGTAAAAAGTTGAGGCAACCTTTTTTTTTTTTCCAAATTCTGAGAAGCTGAATTCTGAAGCTCGAATTACAGAGCAGTTTCTGATGTACCCGGGACCAGATCTTGCTGGCCTAATTCAGAGGAGCCTCAGCTCACGCAGGGTGTTATAATGAGACTGCCTTTACAAATATAGCTGGTCTTGGCAATACTCTTTTAGTCAGACCTGTGGTGCTAATGAAGTCTTTACCATTATCCCCATCCCACTTCATCATGTTTGGGGAACTGGTGGACATCCGGGGCTGCCCACAGGAGCCCCATCCCAACATCCAGCACAACCAAGGCGATGCTTATGGGGAGTCTGTGTTAAGACGCCAGTCCAGCAATTTCATTCTCTTAGCTGCTTTGTCAGAGCGTGCTGACAAGCCCGTCTTCCCAGAGCTATGCGATAGAGAAAGCTTATTTTAAAGCTTAAATGTATGTATTAAAGAGCAGAAAAGACATGAGTTGATGGTGCCTTCTCTGTGTTGAGGAAACAACTTGCTGCATCTGGTACATGCCTGCTGCTTGCACAGGCTTCTTTACAGCTTGGATTCTTCGCTGCTTAAAGTCAGGATTTCTGTGCCAGCATACATCAGTGCTTTTATTTCTAATTCTGTCACCCCCAAATAGTTTTAGTGTAAAATACTGGCCTAATAGTATCATTTTCTCAAAACTTGTCAGTGCGTGATCACTGTGGTATCTAAGCAGTTCACAGTCTTCAGCGTGTTTATACTCCCAGCTCTGGACAGAGTACGTAGGTACAATCTGCAGGTCTCGTTTTGGGGGGAAGAGGAGTGAGGGGGTAAATGGAGGTTCAGACAGTGTCTTACTCCAGATCTGTGCAGGAAGCCCATAGCAGGGCAAGGATTAAAGACCTTCTGATTTCTATCTGGTGCACAGTAGGCTCATCGCCCTGAAATACTGACTTACCAGCCTGTAGGTCTGTTTAACATGCATGGTTATGTATTTAGCAACTTGTGACAGACTTCTTTTTGGCAGAGGAGTTGCAAGCTTTTAAGTTCATGGCATCCAGTACTCATTTCTAGCTCGCTTCTTCACAACACACACAGGATCACGTGGAGTAACTATACTGATGACATAATGCCTCGTATCTTTGTGGGGTTAAAGTAGGTCGAGAATAAATCTATGTAAATCACATTTTTTTTCCAGGTTATATAGCAGGGAAAAATGCCACTAGCAGTTCACAAACTTAAGTCTATAGGCAGACAGACCTGCCCGCCTGTGTGTGCGTGTGAGTTCAGGCAGGCTTTTCTCTGGTTGAAAATA
>NW_010136586.1:0-29899 GCF_000699245.1 Pterocles gutturalis | reverse complement strand
GTTTGGGTTTACAGCTGTGGAGGCAGGCTCTCGCGCCAGGGCGGTGGAGGGGAATTTGGTGCCAGTGGTGTCCAAGAGGACATTCCTCCCAGAGGTGGAGCCGGCAGCTCCTTTTAGCCTTGTTGCTGCACATAGCCATGTGCTGAGACCGGAGAGGGGGGGTTGGAGTGGGTCTTGGTTTCCCCAGGAAGATGAGAACTGTGCAACCTGCCTGCATCGCCTGGAGCTGGGAGCAGCAATGCGCTGCGGTTTAAATGTGTGGTGCTTGTGATACTGACGTGTGGGTGCCTTTGGCTTTGCAGTAGCCTCTCTTGCTCTGGGACTGTAACTGCGTGTCAGTACTGCTCTTTGTGGAACAGTGCTATGTAAGTGCTATGTAGCAAAATCAGCCTGCGAAAGGGAGCTGTGGCTTCCTCAGGGGTCTGTCAGCATCACCATGTGCTTTGCAACTGATTATCATAAGTAATACTGCCAGTTCTCATGATATTAAAACTTTTGGAGTAATGTCTGTAAGCACAAACAAAGAGGCATGCTGTGTATCCCCTTGTCACGTCCCAAATGATTGGGATAAGTGGGCGGACACACAGGAGTTATCTCTTGGGGATTTCACACCATACTGAAGTCCGCTGCTTAAAATGACAGTCAGGGTCCATCCTCCTCTCCGTCCCTTTTGCTGTGGCATTTTCATCCACGGTGTGGTCCCTTTCCTCCAGTATGTGCTGACCACATGCAGGTTGAAGCCTTGCTCTGGTTGTGTGTCTTTCCCTTCAGGGACTGTCGGGACCTGGAGGGAGGATGGGGGATTCAGGAGCAGAGCCTGTGCTGCTTCTGCTGCCCCAGGAAGGGCGATGCTGAGGCATAGCCAGGCTGTCTGGCGCAGGTTTGGCACCAAGCCACTGTCTGGGCAGTGCAGAGCAGGGTCCAGTAGGAGAAGAGTGAATCTTACTATGGTACAGGGCCTAATAATATCATTTACATCCCTCAGCATCACTTATTGTTGTGCTACTAGCGTGGCCTGGTTGGACAAAGCTGAGGTAAACTCTGTTCCTCCACTTACCGCTTTTATTTTTCTGCCTTAAAGGCTTTAATACATGTAGGACAAGCTGTAGGTCTGATACAGTAAAGCTCTCGCTGCCTTCTAAACTGTCACCAAAATACAGCTTCAGAACATGCTAAGCACAAGCCACTTCTTGGTTCCTCTCAGCTCATATGCTGATGGCTACTGTCATTGCAGCTGCAGACATCTCAATTCAGATACACAGATTTTTTGGTTGTAACAGAGGCCCTGATGTTAAAAGCAATTTTATATTAAAGTTGGTTGGGCTGCTGAAGTGCATAAAGCCAACTCCGGTATTTGTGAGATGAGTGCCTGCGTTAAGGCCAGATGTAAAAACAAATGGTTATAACTGTGAACGTGCCTGTGGGAAAGAGAGGGGTGGAGGTGTGGTTATTAAAATGGATGGTCACCAAGCTTGTGGAGGTTGCTATAAATAAAACAAGAAACAGCAGTAATCTTTTTACTCATTGCTTTTGTCTCAGCTTTGGTAGGTAGCCCTGGTCTAGCAGGTGGCACTTCAGTATCCTACTGAAAGGAGGGGCAGCTGCTGATCGTTTTCGCTGGTCCGTTGTGAAACAGAAATGTCCCTCCTCAGACCACGCTATTCCTTCCGAGTTGCACCTACCACGCAGCCAAAGTGCCAAATGCAAGCCTGGAACGTGCAAGCAGTGTCTCACACAACACAAAGCCTGCCACCCTTCACTGTAGAGGTGCAAACACAGAAACCTATAGCGTGATTTTGGCAGATGTAGACGTGAAATGTGAGCAATTAACAGCTTGTCCCCTTTCTGTGCCTCCCTCCTCCCACATGCATTTTCCCTCGCTCCCTTTATGTTGTCCCAGCCGAGCTGGCAGCTGGCGCTGGGAAGCTCCTGGGCTCGCTCTGGCCGTGTGCTGGCCTATGAATAGCTCTGCCTCCGCCAGAGCTGCTCTGTGCTTCAGGACATTGCCAGCCACGTACATTTAATGACTCTGCAGCAACAACTGGATGTATACAGATATAAAAATGTGCCTACATTCTCCCTCTGACATTTAAGTTTTTCAAGGCAAAAGAAGGAGGTGATGTACCTGAGTGTACGATCTGTGTTGAGAGGTGTTAAGCAAAGACACTCCCTTTAAAAGGGACTCTTACCTTCACATTGGCTTTTAAAAATGGCCTTCCAGCAATAATAATCACAGTGCAAAGCTTCCATTCAAACGCCTCGTTGTGAGCTGTGACTCACACTTTCCTAGAAAGATAGGTAAGCATTGTTGTCGCCAGATGGGGAGTCTCAGGGTGGGAGATGCTGCTCTTGAGTTCCCAAAAGCATCCACTAAATATATGTGGTAAACTCAAGATGGTTATGTTTCATTTCCAGAGTGTCAAAAGCCCTGCAGCACTTCTGAATAGCGGCACTGAGTTATGTTAAAATCAAATGTAAGGGATCTGTGTGAAAATGTAGATCCAGAATGTCCTCACCAGATTAACAGAAAGTTAATGGCAGACCAAAGTAAAGAACCCAAAGCAAACCAAGTTCAAGAGGTTCTCTGAAACGTCGATTTCTGATATGTTAAAAGCACATTTTAATGAAGACTACTGACCTAGAGAGACTCTTGCTAAACATTGATTATGTGGTCAAGTAAAAATCCCTTTTTCCTGGGTTAAGAATCAGTAGATATCCTTTAGTTTGTGACAGAGTCCTCTCTGAATTTTTCTCATTTATAATTTCTTCAAGGTACAGTGACATCTTTCAATGGTATCCAAACGTCACCAGCTAAAAAGGCAACATTGAATACAAGCAATAATTATTGCTCTTCCAGCACAATGTTATTGCATATCCTCTTACTTCCTGACTTCATTTTAAGGTGGTGTGTGCACCTGCACTCATTGGAGTATCATATAATCTACAGCTGTACTGCTGGAGGCAAGAGTGATGGAATGGGACAGCTGGGTAAGGTGGCAAGAGCTGGCAGAGTTTTTCTAATAGAGAACATGCGAGACCCTGGGAATTTGCAGCTGGTGTGTAGCCAGACTTTTTGATTGAAATCTGTTTCCTTTGCAAAAAGCTCTTTATATTTTGGTAAATATCAAGTATAAAAAATGCACTATTTTTCATTTATAGGCTAGCTTCTGCTTCATCCTCCGAACTATATCTTAAAAGAAACTAAATATAATTTAGACTACAGTACTGCCTTTGTAGCACAGACCTACAACACAAAAGGACTTAGAACACACATTAGGGTCTGATCCAAAGCTCTGTGTTAGCAGGCACCCTACTGCTGATTTCAGTAAGTTTTGTTCCAGTACCTTTATTGAGAACACATGGACAAAGTGGATGTAAAACCTACTTCAGCAATACCGACAAGGTTTTGTCAGTCCCAGGCATTCAAAACGATGACTTGGCTATTCCTATCCGCAGACACCACTACCTAGAAAACCTAGGAAATCAAAATGTTTTGAGACTTTTTCTTTTGCCCTTTGCTGGATGTGGGTTTCCTTTAAGCCTCTGGGCTTCATATATTCAAGTTTTTTCTATATCTGTGGGGGACTAGAAATTTATGTTCCATTTAAAGGTGAAAAGGATGTGATTTTTCTTCATGATTCTCATGACTATGATCATGAGTCTCCAGGAACCTGGGCTTTAAGAAATAATGTATAGCACACTGATTCCAAATCCTGTAGTTTTATTGCGAATTATAAAAAACAACATTGCTAAAATGAATGCTTTGGGACAGAGCTTCAGAACTTTTTTCCAAGCCTCCAAATTAGCAGTAATGTTTCTAACAAAACTGCCCTTCCTCTAATTAGAAAAAATGCAAAACGAGGGCAGAGAGGAGGGGAATTGCATCTTTTAACCTCTCTATTTTGTGGTTTTATAAGCAAGTCTATTGTTTTGGACTAGTGACTTGGATGATTTGTGTTAAGAAAAATGTGTCTGAACACTACATGACACTTTCAGCAGTTCTGAAGAGGTTGTGTCTTTTGACATGTTAGTGGCTACTGTCTTCAGTCTGTTTTAATCCTGCTCAGTGCTGCATCCATACTGTGGCACGTGTGCAATAATTCTTTGCGGTGGCCAGCACTCTGGTGTGTCCATAAAAATGCAGGCTGCCGCATCATTCTCCAGAGCAAAGGAGCATCTGTCAGCATCCTAGGTGAGTTTATTGCTCTTCAGATAAATAAAATACAGACAAAGTGCCTGAGGCAGCTTGTGCTCTAAATTAGATGTAGCCGTGATTGCTAAAAGATCATCTGTAGGACTTAATGCTAGTGCCTTGTTGGTCTGATTTCCAGTTGGAGTGCAGTTGCAGAGTCAATAAAGGATGGATGCCAGGCATGACCTGGGCTGCATCTTTAGTTACAACCAACAGATAACCCAGCCACGCACAAAGAAATGGCTTATGTATTCCTCACTCAAGAAAGAAAAACTGTAGGCAGTTTTTCAACTGCCTTAACATCTGCAGTGAAATTGTTGAGTGTTTTACCACGTTCTTAAATGGAAGCTGTTAGCCCTGACAAATTGGGACTTGACATAAAACAAGGTACAGAAGACTCTTAGGAACTCCTTTAATTCCAGAAACTCTTTCACCGTGATGTGTTTATTCCATCTGCACATGATGGCACCAGTACTCTGGCACTTCATCTTCTGAGAAGTTGTGCGATGGGAATTAATCTTGAGGAGTCAGTGTGAAGGCTTAGTCTTCAGTCTTACAAAGCTGTTGCTCAACACTGGTCTGAAAAATGTGCTTTTGGAGTTTATTTGTAAAAAGTGAAAGGGAATGGGACACCTAACTGATCAGTGCTTCTTGTCTGGGCAGGATTTATATATTCAGTAAATGAAAAAACATGTCTTGATATAATATGGATAACTATATTAAACCATCTGTGTTCCATAGTCTGTTTTCCCTGTGGGAACGATTTATTGATGGTCATATTCTTCTGTAAAAATAAAGTGAAAGAACTTGTCTTTCCAAAGAGCAGGTTCTGCAGAGGATCTGACCAGGTCCCCTGTGCCACAGTGAATTTTATTTTTTTCCTTTGATTGCCGTATCTGAAAGAATGGAAAATCCTGATTGTTCATGGCTGCAGTCACCAAAACTGGTGTGAATTCCTCTCTTGCAGACAGTGGAAATCCAGTGTGGGAAGAGTGTTGTTCATAAACCTTATGGTCACTGATGGTGAGAAAGGAACTGGCCCAGGAATGCACCACAGCCTTGTGATTTCTCATGAGTAAGGAGCGAAAGGGCTTGCCCGTGGCAGTTACTTTGCTGTTTCTTAGGAGCTCCACAGTGAATAAGCAACTGGTACAAGGTGTTTAAGGAAACTCTGCTTGCCGATACTGCTTGCAGTCAGTTGAATCCATGTTCTGTTCTTACAGATGCTAGAATATTAAGTCTTACAGAGAAAATTCAGGGACTTTTAGAAAACCACAAAGAAGCCAGCAAGTTGAAGTTCCTGTGGTGATGGAGAGGAGAGAGGGAGTGTTCTGTTGAGACTGTCTAGGAAAATAGTTTAGCATCACCACATGACAGTATTTAATGCCACATTAAGACTGGGAACAA
Source organism: Pterocles gutturalis (assembly GCF_000699245.1). Lineage (NCBI taxonomy): Eukaryota > Metazoa > Chordata > Aves > Pterocliformes > Pteroclidae > Pterocles > Pterocles gutturalis. Next base: position 24,300 of record NW_010136586.1, on the reverse strand, counting down.
TTCTGATCACTTAAAGGCAATTTTGTGTATAATGAAAGGAATATTCTGTCCTCCATGGCTCTAATGCTCTAAAATCCATCTTACTAGGCTTCATCTTACAGATGGTTATTTCTCTCTATACAGAAAAGCTTTTCAGACATGTAAGCAGCTCCACAGTCCTCAGATATGCCAGAAGGAAAATTTTGTCAAAAAAAAAAAATAAATTCACAAACCCTGGGATTTTTTCACTGTATAATTCATACCTCCTTTGAACAGTCCTCCTCACAGGAATTTAGAGATGGATTTAGATTAGCTTACTTCATTTTTAGAATACAGTGGAAGAGCACTTACCCTGCATTCTTGCAGCCTTTTCTATAAATTAAAAATAGATGCTGGGCCCAAATCGGCAGCTTTTTGCGCTCCCTGGGATGCCTGTGTGAACAAGCCACAGCAGGGTCTGCAGTGCACTTTTCCCCTGCAGCCAGGGAATAATCACCACATCTTGTTTTGCACATTCAGAAGCTAGTGGCTACAGATGTAGGTGACTGAAAAATCAAACGTAGTCATCAGTGTAATGGGGCTTGGATTGCAGAACTGGACAAGCAGTTGTTTTATGGCAATGCTGCATCAGTGCAAACCGCTGCTTGCCAAATGCTGCTGCATTAGTGGCGCCTTGTGAGTGGCAGGGCCAGGAAGCCAGCATCCAGGGGACGCTCCACCCTCCTTCCCCTGCTGCAAAGTGTTATAACAACGTTATGCAGACCAGGCTGAAAAATACGCTCCACCCTCCTTCCCCTGCTGCAAAGGGTTATAAAAACGTTATGCAGACCAGGCTGAAAAAGTCAGAGAGTTTTTTTAGCCAGGGAAGCAATTTGTGCTTGGCATAGGGCAGTACAGACCACTTCCCTCTCTCTCCTCCCCCACCCAAGCATCTCGTAGAATCAGAAACCACAGGGTGATTCAGCGGGGTGAGGGCTGTTTCCTGGTGTGCTGCTGGAGTAGGGACTTGCCCTCAGAGGCATTGCCTGGTGCTTATGGCAAAGCTGCAGATCAGCCTGTAATTACAAATAATCTGAGGGAGACAGTAGGATGTGTCCACTGGGGTAATGATGAGCTGCTACTAAGGCCCCGTGGACAACAGTTATTATGGTTCACTCATTAAGATTTTCTGAAATATTACAGAAGGCCTTCTGAAACAGAAATTTATTTTCAGGGAGGAGAACTATGAAAAATGCAGTCCTGAAGGACAGCTTTGAAATGCACTTCAAAAATTAAAGCATGGCGGTTCATATTGAGAGAGGACTTTCAGCTGTTTTTAACAAGCCCTACTATGAAATGGGTTAAAACTGGGACTTCTTGCTGTGGTTTTGCTCTGCAGAAACCAGTTAGTTACATATGTGTGCCTCACTGAGACGCTTTGAGCAGCGGCAGTGATTATCCTTCACTGCATGAAGGTTGGATTCCTCTAGCAACTCTGCCTGATGTCTATTTTTGGCTTCTCCTCTAAAAACAGATGGCTGGGAGTGAGAACCTCCTCTTACGATTGCTGTTGTAAACTGTGAAAGCAACAGATGGTTGCTAACACAGAGATCATAAACCTAGAGTTGTTGAGCTCCAGTTTTTCTTCCAGAGTGGTGCAAGCGTGATTTTGCTCCTCCCAACCCCTTCTCAGAATAAAACAGAAATAGGCTTATTCTTTTGTTTAAAAGAGTATGTCAGTATGATATAACTGGAGATGCATAGTTGAAAATTCTTTCCTAAGCTGCAAAACAAAGTCATTAACTACTTTGGTTCCATCAGAGTACAAAACGCCGGGCCTGGATTAAAATACAAGCACAACACACCTTGCTCAGGGACTCTGCCACTAATATTAATGACATACCAGAGTGTGGTTTCTCCTGTTTGCTTAAAGATGCCAGCTCTTATATTTGCAAGGAAAAAAACCGAAATGAAACAGACAGACCTAGGTTAACATCTTTGCTACCTGTAACAGCAGATCTGAGAGGTGTGAATTTTCACAAAGGTCTTGGTCAAGGCATGGCACCAAAGGCAGTTCCTCTAATTGCCTTTTGTCTCTCCAAATTGGACAGAGACCCAAATACCATTCTGGAGGAGAGAGAGGCCTGTGACCTCACATTACTGAGAGAGTGGTAAGGACCTCTGTCCCAATCACTTTAACTTGGGTGAGGAGGAGCATGATACCCTAGAACAGGGGAGCTACAGGGGCTCTATGGGATCTCAGTATGTCTGCACCTCTTTCTTTAGTTTTCTAGTAAATACAAGGAAATAATGCTTTTTGTGGGTCAAGAAGGTTGTCCAGAATATTAGACTTCACTTTGTCTTAGTTTATCTTTTAAAAATATCCCACTGCATGTAAGCTATGTACATCAAAGGGTTTTGAAGTGCTTTGTGAAGACTAATGCATTATTAAACTAGCAAACCCCTCTGGGGTACCCTACCAGATGGGAAGATGCAACTACAGAGAGGATAATAATTTGCTCAGGGCTACATATTATGTCAGTGGCAGAGTTAGGAATAGTTTGTGTGGTTATAGCTGTGCTTCTCAGCTGATATCTGTGGAATTGGGCAAAAGTATTAATTTAGAATCCGTTGTATGATTGAAATACAGTACTGCATTCTGCTTTCAGTCTGAGCAAAACCTTGAAATGAAAAACAATATAATACTGCAGAATTGCAAAACCATTTTTCAGTCTGCATACAAAAAGTTCCTCAAAACCTGTTTTTGAGCAGGTAAATGTCTGACAAAGAAATAGACAAATTTTGGACATGTCAAAACAAATCCGCCTGAACATCCAAAATACCGTGAAAAATCAGTGATTCAGTACTCCAGTACAAGGCAACAGAAAATCTCAGAGAGGCAGATTAGGTACTGCAACATGGAAAAAGAGACCTAAAGGAGAGATTTTAAGGAGCTAAGATAAAGACAATGCTAGACTTACCTGCAGACTATCAAAACTAGGGGGAAATGAAAATTTCAAAGTATGAATTTCCATTCTCCTCTTTAAAATCAAACCAAAACCCTAAACAGTCCTTCCCAGTTTGTAGCTGAGAAGCCAACTCATTAGTTCCTCCATCTCATCTCCTTTCCTGTGTCTGTTCTGTATTGGCAGCTGTCCTGGGTTACCACAGAGATACTAGGTAAATGATGGATGGTCCTGTTGCAATGTAGTATCTTTTATAGGGATCACTGCTCCATATAATGTTAATTAACCCAACGTGCTTGCATCCAATTTGTTTAAATTGTTACAGTTTTCACTTTTAAGCATGGTTTTTTTATCTATATTCATCTGCTTCAGCAAACAATTCTGTTTTAAAGTCCAGAGTGTTTTGGAGAATGAGCCATTTCGCTACAGCCTGGAGTTTTTGAGACTTTTACTGCATATTTTGATCCTTAGTGGCTTTCTTGCCCATCTTATTCACATTCTTAAAATATTCCAGTTAAATTCTTTAAATATTTTTAATGCCTAAATATGCACGCAGTGTGTCCCCCAATTAGATTGGAAATCTAACTGCTGTACAGCGTGATGTGTACACGCACTCAAGTTGGAATTTATAGTGACTGACTAGTATAATTAGATTTTGCCATTGCATTTAATTTTAGACTAAACCACATTTATTTCCCTTGCACTAGATTCAGGAAATAAATTACAGTTGAAGCAATCAGATTTTTCCAGGCTTCTAATATTCAGCCTAAATTCATTTGGTATTTCAGATTCTTCTACCAAGTGCAGCAGTTATTGAGGCCCAATACATCAGAGAAAGTTTCCAGGTTTTACTGCTATTTCTGAGAGGCTGTTGGGGAGCAGGAGTGTTTAAGCACAGATGGCCTGCTCGATGCTGGCAAAGTTTAAGCCAGGTTCTCTCTTAGGAGGACCCAGGACCAGTCTAATCATGTGGTGGAAGGCTTTATTAGCATTACCTGCCATTATTAGTATCAATACGAACCTAATTTTTGTAGCACAAACAAGGCTTAAAGGTGAGCCTGACAGCACTGGCTTGTTTCAAGTGGCAGGATTGGTGGGCATAGCCAAATTCTCTGTTAATTTAAGTAAGCGTAAATGCAGTGAAGTCACTGTAGTGAATACCACGTACATCGTTGGCTGTGGTACATGATGTATCCAATCACACTGTACTTGCCTTCAGTTTAACTTTGTAATTACACTGGATGGACCCACAGCTTGCCCGGATGGAGGAGGGTATAAATCAAAAGGCATATAAATAGAGGCAGGGACAGGAAAGGAGTTGAGCAACGCACATGCCTCAAAACGCAGGAACATCGCTGGCTCCCAGGTGACTGCTGATGAAGTTGTGTCAGTACCAAGATGTGACTAAATGTATGAGGATTTGTATCTATGAGATTTAAAAAGATAAACTAAATATGAGAGTTTTTAAGTAAACCGTGCAACTGTAACTTGGCTTTGGGATCAGAAAATGATTAGTATTTGCTGTGAATAAAAGGACCATTTGTAATTTAAAATGTATTAACTAAGAGGTGTTTTAAGGTCCATGGACTAACAGTAATTTCTGGTGACAATGAAGTGTTTTATCCTTTCCAATATTTAATGCAGACAGTACTCTAATTATTGTAACCCAGGTGTGAGATTGTTAGAAAATATTGAGTATAGTGAAGGCAACTCTTGGTAGCAGGAAATAAAATTACGACTTTCAACTAGAATTTTTATTTTTTTAAGAAAACCTTTTCAGTAATATCTTGCACATGATTTAGTAGAGCTGAATTTGAGAGCAAGTGACAGATCTGCCTGCGTGTTCTTGCATGCAGATTTTGTACTCCAGGGACCAGTGTAATTTGCAGTTGGGAAGCTTCTTTTAGGATTTTGATCTCCACCCTAGAAAACAGAGTGGGAACCCTGGCAGGATCTAACTACGTTCAGTAGTAGAAGTGAAACATAAAATACATGCTTAAAAAAAGGGATTGAATGTTAAATAGTTTCAGGTTGCTGTTGTGATTTTTTTTTAAATTATTTCTGCCTTCTATGATGAACATTGACAGATGTGGAAAAGACATGGTTACTAGTGTTTTCTTTTGAAACAGGATAGGAACCTGACACTAGCAGGGAAACAACTGACCTTCAGAAAGGCCTGTCAAACGTTGTAGTTTCACAGTAGTTTCAGTTACTGTGGTTGTGAAATCGGGAGCCCGTGTTTACAGCTAACCATGCTCTAGCTTATTGACAAAGCTGTAGAGTACACAAGCCTGGCAGTAAAGTGTGTAATCAAAATGGCACATGAGAATACTGATGACAAATAAAAATATTGTGTAAATGGACACTGGAGAGTACTGGCCAATGGTCACCTCCTTTCTGGTCTCTCCTCCAGTGCTTGTTCTCATAAGTCTTTTCTCCATTACAGCTCCCTTTCCATAGCTGTTGACTTCCAAATGAAAAGATGGGTCTAGCAGAAACTGCTCTGAGGAAGTTCTCACATGTTTTCTGAAATTCTGGTGACACCATCTTTGAAACTTAACAATTAATCAATGAAGGAAGGACTTTTTTGAGGGTACAACTATAGGTTAATAATCTGGTAGTGTGACAGTTGCCAGGGAAATGAAAATGTAACTTTCTGGCTCGTTTTGAACATGGAGTTGAATTACATTTTTGTCTGTACATGTAAAGAACAAATCATTCCAATATTTGTGAGATTTAATTAAGATGGGGAGCTTGCATGGGGAAGAGGGAGGCTGCAGCAGCAGCAGCCATAATAAACTGGTGTTTATTGTGCAAGAGAATGAATAAACCCAGCATCCTTTGCTGTCTCTGCAATGCCTGGGCTCAGCCTTAGTTACCTATGTTAGGGAGGAAAAAAAAAAAAAAAGCCTAAGACAGGAACGGTAAGGCATTGGTTCATAGCTATAGATCAAAGGAAGCCTTGCAGAGAGATGCTGGGGCATGCTCCCTCCTGCTCTAAGCTAAAAATTATGGTAAAATCCACTTACTTGCTAGAGGGACTCTGTTTTACAATAGGGACAATGTGCCTCGGTACCTCTGTTGCCAGGGTATTGTATGCTCTGGCAGAAGGACTGGTGGCTTTAAATGCCATGACTTTAAATAACCCAAATAATAACCTTTTCATACTAACCTCTCCCTCCCCCTGAAAAAAAGGGGAGCATTACTGTTCTCTCAATAGTCTTCTTGTCTTTAATTTCTGTTCCTTCCCCACTCTTTGCTGGGCTTGCTTACCAAAAGCGGAGTCTGTACAAAAGAGGTCCCTTCTGATCCTTACTTTGTCTGCCCTGATCATTAGCAACAGGACAGTTAGGTTTCTAAAAGACAGAAAGAAAATTCTAAGGAGGGACTTAAATGTCACCTCTACGCATATCCAAAAAAGAACATTTTATTTAGGTGTGTTAAACAGCCTAAATCTAGCCTAGCTTTGTATAGCGTGGATGGCTCTCCAGTAGTCACATCTGCTTACTGTCTTTGGTAAAACAGATGCTAACATTTGATCTGCAAGTATGTTTGAACCATAAGCCTTTCTTTAAGTGTAAACTTTTAAAAGGGTAGTCTTCTGTACATTCTCATACAAAAGTAAGTTTCTATCCGTATTAACACACAAGGTTTTTTATATTTATATTCACATATAATTACCCTCATATGCAGATTTTGCTCTAACAGCCACATTAACTAACTGGAAGAATTGTAAACATTCGGAAAGCTTGCTGCAACAAAATTCCTGAAAAATGAATAGTTTCTGAATATAAACATTGAAATTAACAAAATACAAGCAAGAATTTAATATTGCAGATAACAGAATTTTTCTTTCTCAGGAAGACTATGATCGTCTGAGACCTTTATCTTATCCTATGACCGATGTCTTCCTTATCTGCTTCTCAGTGGTAAATCCTGCTTCATTTCAAAACGTGAAGGAAGAGTGGGTACCGGAGTTGAAGGAATATGCACCTAATGTTCCCTTTTTACTAGTAGGAACACAGGTATATCTGGTTCTGTTCTACTTTATTTAAACAATTCAGATAATTGTATGGTGCCTTTTCTTTGGGCTGGAAGTTCAGGCCTGACAGGACCTCAGCATCATCTCCGTCTGGCTTCAGAGGAGTGACCCTAAGAAGTGTCAGAAGAACCTAGATCTGTGCTGTTCCCCAGTGAGCTACCTCCATCGTGTTAAAATACAGGCATTGCAAACAGGGTGTCAAGACTGGCTGCATCTCTCCCTGTGACTTTACAGAAAGTCATGGGACTTAATGGAATAAAATTGTCTGGTCATACCCTTGTTATTGGAATCACTTGGGTCTACAACTATTGGTCGTATCCAATATTTGCTGAAGCCAAGGAGCAACAGGAGAATTAAGCCAATTTCCTCTTGCTTCTTGGGGGCAGCAGACTGGGCTTCAATGACAAAGTGACCCACAGGTTGGTATTATGTTTGGGTTAATCTTTCTGCCACTGCTGGATATACATTCTGGTATTCCAAGGTGATCACATCTAATTGAAGAGCTGAATTACAGAATAAACATTTGTTCCTTTTGGATTAAAGGTAGTTGGTTCACAGCTTAAATTTCCAGGGCTTTTGGATCAGGAAGGGTCCATGATTTGAATCATGACATGACTCTATTTTTATAGATTTAATACTCTATTAAATAAATAATTCTGCTTTAAAAAGAGGGTATCATCTAGCCTGCTGACTTTTGTTTAGAAAAAGTATTTCAATGTGACTGTAATCTTTCTTGCTAGATTGATCTCCGTGATGACCCAAAAACTCTGGCAAGACTGAATGATATGAAAGAGAAGCCTATATCTGTGGAGCAAGGACAGAAGTTAGCGAAAGAGGTAAACTGGATACTCCTAATGAAACCAAGTAGCAAAGAAGCAAAAGCTCCTATTTCCAATTTGCTTTTTCTTCCTTTATCACTTTGCCCATTTCTTTTACCAGTCAACGTATGAAACCTAATGACTGGTTAGCAGTTAGCAATATTTACTTGCATTTTTGAATACAGCTAACAAGCAGACCTGTGTAATAGCACTTCCCTGTTAGTAATAGTTATAACTTTCTCTGTAGACACTCATAAAAACTACATAAACATTAGTCAGAGAAAATTAAAATCACAGAGTGGTTGAGGTTGGAAGGGACCTCTCCTCAAGAAAAATGTGGGAAGCATCTTTTAAGAAATTATTCAAGACTGATAGACTACCATTTTAACACACTGTGTGGATAATGCTTATCAGGACACTTATTTACAGAGTCTTATTTTTGAAACATAAATTGGTCATGTAATCCTGTAATTCTTTTTTCACTGTTTAATTATCAAAAATTCCTTAGGACACCACTGTCAATCCAAAGAGCTTATTTAATACGCTTCCTTTATAAACCAAACCAACTTAAATACATTCCAGATCTTTGTCCAAAAGACAAAATCTTTTCTCCTACAGGGGGATGCACACACAGATAACTTCTCTGGATCACAGCCAAACATTATGATGTCACTATAGAAAAAAAAATGCAGAAGCATTCAGCTGTGAACAGCTGAAATATATTGCTATTGAATTAACTTCATTTTCTTGACAGATAGGAGCCTACTGCTATGTGGAGTGTTCAGCTTTAACACAAAAAGGACTGAAGACCGTTTTTGATGAAGCTATTATAGCCATTCTAACTCCAAAGAAACACACAGTGAAGAAGAGAATAGGCTCAAGATGCATAAACTGCTGTTTGATCACATGAGATACATTTGACAATGGCCAGGCTTACTGTGAAATTCTACTGAATTTAAATACAATGCATTAAGTACACAGCAAACTTGTTACAGGCTTGAAAGCTAAAACTATGATTCTGCCTTCTACAACCGGTGAAATCCAGAAGAATAAAATCAAACTCAACGAACTTGTAATAAGAAGCCACCACATCTGTTACAAATATTTTATTCAGACTGGAAGGTACAATCTCTCAGGGTTACATAGTCTAGAGGAAGCAAAAACTGCACCATGCTGAAACAGCATCTATGTGATTTTATTGAGAGGAGATGCTTGGCCTGAAATACTCTAAATGAATTTGGATAGTCTTCTGCTTAGACTAATCTCACATTATATAATCTTAAAAAAATCCCCAACTTTTGCACAGTCTGTATGGAATCTGCACAAAGAAATACCTTGTCTCTCTTTGCTCCAGTTATCTGCTTTTGTATGTAAGCCGCTTCCGGTTCCAGTGTATCCACAGAGGTGCAATAATCAGACCAGCCATAAAGCCAAAGGTAGCTCCGAGGGAACAGGAAATTGGCCATACCTGAGGGGAGGACACAAGGTAAAAGCAGACAATGAGGAAAACGTTTGCAGGTTTTTGTACTTCGTGAGCACAAATTCTCAGTGTAATCTAAGTACTGAAAGACAGTACAGTCTTATTCTACTTTAAAGCTTGACATGCTTTTCTAAAAATGCCAAAAGTGTAACAATGATCTTCATGAACACTAAATGCTGTTGTAGTTTTTAATTATTATGCATTAAAATGTAACAGGCTTCTGGCTACTGCAGACTTCAGTTTGATATTCCCAAAACTATGTGAAAAACTTACAAGTATTTATATCCCCTGAAGCGTTCAGCTAACCTCACTTCCTGTTCTGCTGCACATGTTTGGAAACCTACAGATTTCTTGACAATTTCTCCTTCCAATCTCTCATGGCATTCTGAAACTTTTAGAGGTGTGTATAAATGAACTAATATTCAAATAAGGCCAGAGACTGAGATGGAGAGAATGTTTTTATTTCTTTTGGTCTTGAAAAGTAGGCAAAGGATGAATTTCCCTCTGGTTAGCAGTAGGAAGGGAACATAGATTGGGAAACTGAGTGAACATCTTGCACCCAAGCTCAGCAAACACGTAGTAAGCCAGTTATGTTAAAGAGAGCTTTAATTATAAGCTCTATTTCCTAGTATAAGAACAGGGAACTGACTCAGTACAGCTGACTCACTTTCACAAACCATCTAGTACTGAGGCAAAGAAGTAATAGAATTCTCATCCTGCCCCCCCCCGCCCCCCCCCCTTTTTTTTTAATTGGTATTGATTGGCAGGGAGGAGTGCCCAAAACAAAACTTAACCAGTCTGTCCTCGGATGTAGGTTATATTACCAGTGAACTGCATACTGCATTTGATTAAAGTCTCACCTAAGTTGGCAATTAAAAATATTTATTGTGGAATAAACTGAATTCCCATCCCTCTTCAAAATTCTCCTTTGTGTATTTTTTTTGCAAGGACAATTTTGCACTTCCTGCTGTACAGTGCATATTCCTGAAGGAAGTACAGACTGCACTCTCCTATTTTTTTAAATTAATGGCATATTTCCACCTTCTATAGTACTTGAGACTGAGAAATGCACTTGACATTAAAGAAAATATCCACATCTCAGTGTCCAGGCCTTCTTTTCTACTTCATTTTGATTAGCTATTCATGAATATCAAAGGAACTTAATGGTACTGGTTCCTCCTTTCATTCATTTTCCTAGCTCTGATTCTTCTCTTCATTATCATTGGGAGAAATATATTTATTCACATCCTTTGATCATGGGAATTTTAACTAGGAATAAGAGTAGCATATTTTGTCCTCTGCTGTTTCATCTTCACATTCCTTAGCATTTGCAGTTTCATATATATTATTTGGAGGTCTTAAGGAGTGTAGCAAAGATGACTATAAACATGGTGCCTTAGGTACTCTTTATTGACCTTGTTACATTCTTCCATTTCCAGACATTGTCTCTGCTACTTGTTTTTTTGCTGAATATTTTGGCTCTTGCCTCTCAAACCAAAGATTTGCTTGTTTTCATTCATTTAACAGTGGTATTGTAGATCTTCTATAAAAAGCCTTGAGATGCTTTGGCATGATAAGATATTACGTATATTTAAAACTCACATGAGTTTGTGGCCTTGGCTAAACTTCTGCTTCAGGTGGATCTTTTCAACTTTTGAATGAAATGTAATCAAGTTATTTCTAGTATTTTGCAGGCTATTACACATGTCTAAAGGACAAAACAATAAAGTCCCTGCAACTTGAGCTGCTCACTCAGTAACGTTCAGTTGGAACAGGAGTCGTACTTTCTTATCCACTGATGAAGTCAAATATCACTCTGATATCCACAAAACTATGGACATAGGCTTCATAACTCAGTGGCCTTTTAACATCAGATTCTCTGAGTGATCAGTGATCCTTCATTAAATTTTACCTACATTAGGTGAATCTGTAGTTGCCTATTTGCTTTTCAGAAGTACAGGTAGATGTTGGACTCTGAATTTTTTGTGTTCCCTTAACTAGAGTCAATATCCCTGATGACCTGTTGACTCTGTATCTTTTGGTATTTTGTGTATAGTGGGCAATTCTTGGTATGATTAAAAGGATCTCTGATGATTGTTGTACCGCCTTTTACCTGACTGAACTGCAACTTGGAACATGGTTTTTCAGTAGTTACGTAACTTTAATATTAATTATGACTGTCTGCCTTCCAAAACATTCAATTTTTGCTTTCCTTTTTAAAAATCAGTGTTACCTCACAGAAGTTTGAGGCTGTCTCACTTAACACATAAGTCTCTGACCTCTGAAATCCAACCCTCACCAATGGCAGCTGGCAAAGATAGGGGGCAAAGGGAGGAAACCATACAACACTCCATCTCACCGACTATGAGTGAGACAGAAAAGCAACACCACACCACCCCTTCTAGTGGCATAGAACAGAATGGTACTAGACCAGGTACTCATTATGCTGGTCAGATGGCCCAGAATAGTTCTGAAGGCAGTTTGATTGGCCTTTTGAATACTCCCTAAGCCTAGAAGTTAAGCCTGGACTTAAGAGCATTGCTGTCCTTATGCAATTTTCTCTAACCCTCAAAGCAGGGCAAAAACCCCCTAACCAACAGGTAATTGTTAGTTCTGCACCTTTTATTCTTGACTGCTGGCCTTTAGGCTACATATAGCCAGATGCACCCATGGGTATATCTAAAGCAGCAAGGTACCAACAACAGACTAAGATGGGGCTCTTAAGCATATCAGCTGCACTAAAATAACAGCCCTTGCATATGCTTTTTGTCCATCTATTGAAGTGGGTTGCTTTATTTTGCATTAGCTGCTGGCCTCGTTTTTCTGAGAACCAATCACTTTCTGCTGTACCTTTTTAAATGAATTTGACTTGCTTGATCAGTCTGCTTTTGCCTTCTCTTTCATATTATCTCTTAAACTTGGTTTAGCTTCCCTGACTTGGTACAAACTGCCTCTAAGTGATAAAGTCTAAGCAGCTAATAACCATCTGCCTGTTCTAAGAGATTCCATTATGCTTGTTTAAAGTATGCAACTTGTAATACACCCCTCTCATCCCCTGAGAACTGTTCAGCCCAGTTTCTTCTACTTCATGCTCATTTCTGCTGTGAGGAAGCCAACATATCCTACCCCAGTATTGATGTCATGTCTAGGCTGGGTCAGCAGCAGGGGAATAAGATGTTAGGCAACATCGCCTAACTGCACTTGTTTTGAGGGGGAAGAAGGTTGTTCTGGAAAGAAAAGTGTGGGGAGTGCAGGAGACAGGACAGAACATTCTTCAGCAATCTCATGAAATGCCTTGTCTGTCCCAGCAGCTGGGAATCCTCACAGCCTAATAGGAGAAGAATCAGTTTACATATCAAATACATGCAGAAAAGGACAATTGTAACCACCTGTATTTGATTACTAGGAATCTGAACAGCAGCTTGGCAAAAACAGATCTCCACCTACATGCTTAACAAGCACAAAAATTGCATTTTAAGGGACAGAGCATGAGCCAGTGGTTAATGCAAAATGATCCTAACTTCTGCTACATGTTTAAATTTTCTTTTTGCCTCTTCCTGTGGCAGCAGTGATAGGACTTAAGAGATTTCTTCGGGCTAGCTAAATAGACACTGTAGAACTGAAAGGTTTCTAGTACATATTAAGAACTCATTTTAAGAATAAGGACTCAAAATAGGAATTGCAGCCTTTCAGGACAAAAATGTGCTAGTTTCCTCAGCGCTCTTTAGAACACCTATGAACTGATGTGAGAATGCTTTGCATATTGCATGGAAAGCAGAGCATGTTACAGGATCGCAGCAAGGTATCTAGCTCTGCTGTACTGTGCATGTAGCTAGTTAAACCAGAATTTTGACTATATGACAGTTCTGTCATCTATTACGAGCCTATAAATTGCAGCCCATGCAATGGGAGTGTCTTGGTGTCAGGACCACCACCACCATGTGGTCGCAACACCGCCTCCCCCCCCCACTCCCCTCCCGGTAAGATGGGGACGGATAAGAAAAGAGGTGGGACCCAGGACAGGGAGTTATGTAGACATTGATAAGGACATAAAGGCCAGATTCTTACAGGCCAGAGCAGCAACACTAATAAAGTCTTTTAAAATTACTATAGAACCGCTGACTGCTGGAACTTTAATTATATAATACAAATACAATTGGGCAATCTACTGTACGTAACTGGTCCCATTCTTTAGATGAGTGCTTTTCTCATATTACTAAACTCAACTTTTTGTATGCTTATTATTTCAAAAGATCCATTTCTGATTGTTAATTAAAAAGTATGTAATAATTTTTGTTTTGTTTTAAAACCGAATAAATGAGCACAATTACTTTCCCTCCCTGTTTCTAACATGGCTTAAATTTGTGATTGTTTAGTCTGTATGGTCTTAAAAATTTCAGTACATGCCTTTAATCTATTTTGGTTGCATGCACATATTAACTAAAAGTGTCTTATCACATTGCACAGAATGTGTGTGTTGACAAGCACATGCCAAGGAGAAGAAAGCGTGAGGTTTTTTTTCAGGCTGGCATTTGTAACTAGAAGTTAGTTTTATGGATTTGTGTTTTAATATTATAGCAAGCATAACTGCCTTTGATCTCACCATTAAGGTTTACATTAAGAAAACATAATTAAATAAACAATAATAACCCCAACTAAAGTGGAACAAGCTTCTGCCTCTGTTTAAAAAAATTCTCAAACACTGATTATTATCCCTTCTACTCACATAAAACATCTTCTTTTACAACAAGACTGTCACAGTAGGTAGTAGATCCAAAAGCAAATAGAAGAATGAAACTCTTTGAGTTGTGTTAAGAATAACAAAGTATTGTGAAAGTTTATACTCCTAATTCTGCTTGCTCAAGTAACCACCACCAGCTGTACCAAAGATTCTCCAGATTATTTTTCAGGTTACAAATGGCTGAGAGGTATCTAGGCTAATATTTAGTGTCATATTGGCTAGATTACATGGCAGTCAATCAACTCATTTGAGTTATATCAGCACTACCCATTGTGTTTGCAGTATCCAGTATAAAGTGGGAATATATCAATTTCACTTTTACATAACCATATGAAAACACTGTAAGCAGAATATTGTTTCAAGGTCACTTTTTATCGTTAATAACAGGTACTACACGTCAAAATTATGCTACAAAAAAACCCGCAGATGGATTGGTGGGCATCCACACAGTAAACCCAACAACATGTTTTAAAAATCTGGTACCAAAACATGGAATAAACCCAGGAATTTCACAACTTCCAAAATTCAGTTGTTGTCAATGACAAACAAGGCGTCTAGAATATGAGTTCCTACATATAAAGTGTGTTGATAAGGTGTTGGTGTGTAATTATACCATCTTGTTCTGCAACTCAATTAACCTCAGGCTGAGCAAAGAAAGGATGTGTCACAGTGTAACACCTAAATAATCCTATTCTGTTTCAATTGTGGTGTGCTTTCAGGTGCTGCTTCTCAGATGACACATGAAGCTAGGATCCTAATCCCATGTGGTTATTAAAAGCACACCATCAATTTGAAATAGGCAATCTGAAAAAAAATGAGCAACTGTAACAAAGGAAGTTATTTGCTATTTCTTTGCTCGAACTGTCCTAACTGTAACCCTTACATACCCACTGTGTATCAGAGGGCTAGAGGCAACTAGAGAAGGACGTACAACTCTCTAAATCTTTTTAACATCATCTAGAATAGCCTTATTGAAATGATAATAATTAAGTGTTGCAAACTATTTTTACAGTTGCTTAAGAATTAGATCGTAATCTCAAAACATTGGCAGAATTATTCTACCAGTCTGACACTTGTGATAAACTGAAACATGTCTTGCCGAGTAAGTCTTGAAAATTAATTTTTTTTTTTCCCAAATTACAGAAATGTAAACATGGTAGGGACTAACTTGCATTCCTGTAAAGCAACTATCTTTACCTTTGTCTGAGACAGGCTTAATCCTGCAGATCTATAAGCAGGAGCAACCATAGAGCAGGCCTCCCTGACCAACTGTTTTGCATAGTTACAAAATAAATTTTTCTGAAAACTAGTAGAGGGGCAATAGGCATGGCCAAATTATGCTGAAAAGTAACTTTAAGAACAACAGAATAATGAAAAACAATGAATCATTAGTATACCAAGTGAACAGGCCTGGTAGATACTACTCAGCTGAGAGTGTATGAATTTGGTAACCTGAAGAAGAAAATATCCACTGAGGACATGATGAAAAAGTGTTCCTAGGGTCATCATTTTATGGCAATCGCAGACTTCAGTTATATTTAACAGAATCATTTCTCCATGCCAACAAAAATATGAAGAAAATAGCACAGACATTTGAATTTATAAAGACAGAATTTGCAATGCCAACTTCTCATTTTTTTAATCATGCAACTACAAAGCTAATGCTTGCCTTCCCTTGAAATCAGAAGGTAAGTTTTTAGTACAGTGCTTTGGCCACACCATTTCCACAAATCAATCCAAATCCATTTAAAATGCATTCTGTTAAGTGCTTTTATGGAAGATAGAGGGCACATAAACCACTAAAGAAAGCATCTTTCCTTCTCTACTGATAAACAATAAAAGATATCAGACTGAAGGCAGACAAACTTGGAGCCATCTTCATCATTTTGCATTCTTCCTTCTGCTTGTCTAGCTTCTTCATATCAAAATCCTTACAGCTCTATTTCATGATAAAATTTGCATGCAACAGACACTCATACATCTATAAAAAAGAACTTATTAAAAAAGGAGGTAATAATTCTGCATTTTACATCTTTCCACTGTAAACACAGATGCTTCCAATTACTTTTTAAATGCTTGGCATAACCCTTTAGGAATAGCTTATGAGTAAGTCCAATATAACTGCACAGTTTCAGAGCAATTTTGTGTAGTGTGGATATGCAGAAAAATAATATTTTTATATTTACAATAAAGATGCAGATACTAGCCTGCCAAGGACGATCCCAATCAAGAGGAATAGGAAATGCTCCAAACCAAGCTCCTAGTATACTGCACATAGTAGTAATCTGTAAACTGCTTTCCCAGATGGACACAGCTCTGTAAAAAGAGAGTGTTACAAGTTTGAACAGCAGTAGAAGTTACCATGTCAGAATGTTAGATCTGATTTCTCCCAAGATTTTTGAAACTACAAACAGATAGAAAAATCAATATATTTGATAAATAGCATACAGGTTTCTCCTAACAGATACAAGCTATATGTAAAACGTAAGTTGCATATTTTAGCTATAACCAAAATCTTTCTATACCACACATTCAGGAGATTTTTTCCCTTGAGATGTTTACTGCAAAAGCCAATTTATTTTACCTGGAAATACTCCTATTGAGCTTGAAAAACTGACTGAGCAAGTTAAAACATCACAACGATACTGTGCGCATTGCAGGGAAAGGCAGATATGAAGGGGTAGCATGGGATTTTATAGGCTAGTACAAGCACAGTTGCAAAATACTCTGGTGGAGTCATGTTGTTATTTGATGACTATGACAGTTTGACATTTAAAATAGAAGTCCACTATGTGAATATTCTAAAGCAAATTTCTATCAACTGAAAAGAAACACTGCAAGTAAATGGTAACCTCTATGTTGCAGCCCTTCACCAACATTGCATCCAAGTTCAAGTACACTGGCTGCAAGATAAACTTACTGCACGATCGCCAATCATGGAACATATAACGTATGTTAATAATGCCAGTTCTCAGTTTGTAGCCTTCTGCCGCTACTGACTTCAAAAGTTTTGGAAAAGTTGGGTTTCCACTTAATAGATATGCACTTATTGTCCATCATCAGTCTACCAAGTGATTGCTTTGCTTTTCTCAAGCCATGAACATTTGAGTGCTTGGTACCAACTAAGAAATAGGAACAGCAGAAAACAGAGTAGGGCATCGTTCTGACACAAGAGAACTGGGTTCAAATCCCTGGTCCAAATCAGTAAGGTAAGAGACATCAAATTTAAAATTCAGATATCTCAGATTAGAAACACAAATCTAGCTTTAGCCAACAGAAGAGAAAAGATAGGCATCTTAATGGCTAGAAGTCTAGCTCAATAGTAAACGCCAAACTTCACATGTGCTGTTTAGTCTGCATGACGTGAAAGCTTTAACTTTAGACCTTGTTTTGAAGAGTCTGAAATTTCTGACTTTACTTCTGAGTACACATAACTCACTACTTCACTTGATATTGACCAAATGGCTCACAAATATAAGGCAAACATTTTTTTATTGTTTGCAAAACAAAGGTCATACAGATAATAATATTTAAGGTGCAACACTGTCATTTTGAGCAGAAACTGGAACTGTTTCTTCTACAATAACCCTATCCCTTTAACTTTCAGCATTCCATTTCAATTCACAATCCCACCAGCTGGATCAGGAAGGGTCCTGTTTTAACTAAACAACTGGAGTGCGCACATAGAAAGTTCTTGTAAATAATTTTCAGAAGCTGAATAACTGAGCAGGGAGCTGTTAGGCAGCATGGGGAAGAGAACATTCACTACAGCAAGAGCAAGCATTACTACTGAAAGAGCAAGCAGAATATACCAAGGACTGACTGAGGCACATTTATACCCCACAAGACACCTTATCTGATAAATCTACACACACACTGCTGCATCATATGGAGATATCACACTGATAATCAGCAAGGCACAGTGCCCAAGTGAAGAACAGCCATTGGTAGTTGGGTAACCATTTGAGCTGCTAATTCAGCCACTCTGCAGCATGGACACTGGCTACTCAAACACAACCTGACTTGTCCTCCAACATTATCCCATAGGAACAATGCTTTAATTATTCTCTTTTCTGCACGGAATGTCACCTGTTGGGATTTTTGCAGGTATTTTTTAACCCATTAACCCATCACATTATTTGCATGAGCCTAAAAATTACAGCAACATTTATAAACTTTGAGTTTATAGGTTTCTTTATTTTTTAACTATGGAAAAACTACAACTAAAAGCATTCTGCAGGCAAAACTAGTTAAGATGATAAATGATTTCTAGCGGCACAAAGGCCTTTAAAAGCCTGAAGTAATTATTTAACCCCTCTAAATAATACAATACGTAAAGTGCTGTTTTAAATAATGTTTGAGTTAAGAGGTTAGTTAACATAAAATAATTTGCTAAGACAGCTCTTGGATAGACAAGATCTGGAATTCTGCACTGTGGCAGGACTGAAATACAAAGCAGCACAGCACTTTGATGATGCCCACCTTTAGAAAGGACATTTCCAAGTCTGTAAGAGTGTGCAGTTCACAAACAAGTAACGAAATAGATGAAATGGAAACTGGAAGGAGCCCTAAAGTTATGGTTTTATGCATTTTTTTTTCAAGTTCCAAATAAAATCTATTTCCTGCCCAGGTGACATTTAAAATTGCTATTATACCAGAAATTTCAACACAATTACTCAGACTACTGATTTGAAATAAACAGTCCTCAAAAGGAGAATAAAAATCAGCAACTGAAAGCTGATTTCTTAAAGGCTTTTATGCAGGAGGCTATTTCAGTGAACAATTACTGAAAAGCCATTTAAAGAATAGTCACCTGTTTCCGTTAGTGCCAATAACCCTTTCTATAGCTTTTATTTCCTTCCATGTACTTACAGCAGCATATGATCAGTGTTGTGACATTGGTCACAATGCTAGATGTCAGAATACAGAGACCAGAGATGGCTGGCATGGGCCTACCCCTTCCCAAATGTAGAATTAGTGAAAAGAGCCCTATTTACAGTCTACTTACTTAGAATTGATCTTTTTATGATGTATGAAACACAAGCATACTTTTCTCACACATTCTATGTGTACACAGAGTATAAATATGCAGGTAAGAACAAATTGTTCAAATTTCTTAAAATAAAAGTAATTAAAAAAAAAAACTATTTGGCCCATCATATTGACATTTACAATTCAAAAGTGTACTCAGTTTGAAAATGTTGACCCTGTGCAATTTTCTGTCTGAGCTACAATTGTGCTTCATGCAATTGTATCTTGTATTAAAAAAAACACCAACCACGCAACACCTCCCCTCCACCCTGTCAAAACTCTGTAATACAAAAAATAAACTTGCAGTTTCACAGATTACATGCTATCATGAGACGGCACATATAATACACGTCCTAGAGGCATGGGCACTTAAGAGACTGATCTTGTAGTAACCTTATTAGAAGTGATTTTACTAGAGGTAATTGCTTCCAAGTGCTGCAAACACAGAAAGCAAAGCACCTCTGCAGAAAAAACATCCCCAAAATATTTATGTCAGACTAACTCAATTGTACCACAGCTATTATGATGCAATAGATTACATACAAGTTACTTGAATGTAACTTTATGAATAGTCCTGTGACAATATACTTTGTGCATCAGTATTTTCACACTAGCCCATCTAAAACATAGCACAAAGCTATCCAGAGCAATAGCTAGGTAATTAATATCTGCTACTTGTTTGCACTTGATATATAAAGATAAACTTTCTTTTAGTAGATGTCTTTTTCTGTCTTTCTGTAAAGTCAACAGCACATTTTGATCTTATAAATATTGTACAGGCAAATAAAGAGTACAAAAAAAAAATGCCAGTGGTTACTTAAGTCTGAATTGTATTCAGATATTTTTAAAACAAATTCCTTTTTCATACTAAGCTATCCTCTTAACCAGACTTTCTAGCTTGCTGTCCCAGTGCAATTCAATTCACTAAACTCTTCTTTCAAGGCAGGCAGCTGTGTTGATCTTACCTAACCATCCTTTTTCCTCCATTCAAGCAGTCCCACCTCATTCCACATGGTTAAATTAAAGACAACCTTTTAATAGATCATGTCTACACTCAGCTCACAACACAGAATTATTTTTAAAAGAGCAGCTTGCTAAAATCCATTAAAAAATTTGCTACAATATTTCTTCGTAGTCTATATTCATTCAAAGGCTAGTCTAAATAAACATAATTATTAAACAGACATTTTATTCAGATAACATCACATGGCTCACTAGTAAGAAGTATGTACAAGTTGTCACAGCAAAAACGTCAGGACAACCCTGTTTCCTATGCAATAACTGTGCTGAAATAACATTAAGATCTAGACTAGGAAAGAAAGAAATTGACAGGTATTCAAAATCTAACCTGGCACAAAGACAGACTGTTGTCAAACATCTGTTGACATCTGAATTCAACTATTATTTCCAGTTTCAAAACGTACAAAAATGATGAAGTAAATCAGCAATGACTTGTTTTGACTAAACAACTCCATGTTTTTGTCAAATTCTTGCAAGGTGTCTATTATTCTATTCACCCCTTCCACTGAAAATAAAAAAAATATAACTGACTTGAAGAAGGATTCAAGATATTTTTTATTAGGCTGAGAACTGAGATAAAACAAAAGTCAATATCTCAAACTATAAAAAGTCTACTTTTGTCCTCCCCCACAGGAGTTTAAACCGAAAGTAACTCCACAGGTCAGCAGCGTTAGACAACTTTATTTTGAGATGAGACTTCACACTTACCAACTATTTAAAGAGAATGAATGCTAACATCTTATAATTAAACCTCAAGCATATGGGGGGCGTCTTTATGTTTCAGCATCCCAGTCTTTCAAAAATGCTGTTATTTATCAAGTGTAAAGGCAGAAGAGACAGTACTTCTGAAAAAATACATTATCCTTGATACATGCTGATGTCATGGCTGTCACTGAGGTGAAAATGAGGTAAAAAAGGCTCATTTTACTTTACATACTCTTGAAAAAAAATAATGCTTGAAAACTCGTGACATTGAAAAACTGAAAACAGCTTTCTTTGAAATTTGAAAAAAAACATGGGTAAAGACTACATACTTAAGACCACAGTAAATTCTACATCCTTTTCCTATTATGTTCAAGTTAAAAAGACTGTTAAAATAGTGTTTGTTTTGGCTTGTTATTCCTACTTTAAAAGCTGTGTTTACGAAGGTACTATTGGATCTTGTGCAAGATTTTCCCTTTCTAGCTCAGTCTCGGGTCTCCTCTTCATTTGACAACCATCGTACTGGACTGCACAATGGTTCTACACCAGTAAAACGTGTTTGAAACTTTACTTAATCCATACATATATAGAGTGAGACTTAATGTCTGGACATCAAAAACAAAAAGTCAGTTTTGTGAATCAATGTGTTCAAAATAAATAATAATTGTCTTTGTCAGAAAAGCTTTCATAAGCTTGTGATTACAGATATGAAAACCACCCAAAATTACAGAAGTTTTCCTTTCTTTACAAAAAAATTCCATGATATATTGTTTACATCAATTCAGTCCATTTCTATTCTGGGTAAAATCAGAAACTTTAGAATAGAACTTACCCATTTTTACTAAATACCCGTATCCATGCTTGTATGTTTGGTCCCAGTGTACACAGGCATTGTAAAGAAGTAAAGGTAGACAGAAGAACTGCAAACAAAAATGTCTCTGTCACTGACCTACAAAGAAGGAATATTACAAAATTAAGTGAGGTAGTTACTGATTTTCTAAGAGTTCTAAGATTTAGAATAAAAAAACCCCTCTAAGTCAACTTGTCAAAGTGTGCATGCTTTCTTGAACCTCATGCAAAAGAAGAAAGGATTTTCTTCTTACTCTGCAGAATAGCAAAGAAAGATGGAAATAACTCTGGTATCTGTTATCTCAAAACAGACTGAAATACAGTAATTATTTTAAATGCCTGATACCTGTAACATTTTAAAAAACACAGGTGTACCTCATATAGAACATTATTTCTGAGTTGAAATATGCTTGGATATTTATTTCCTTATTCCACTTATTTTTCAAGTTTGTTACTGTGGAAGCAACTGTGAAACTCAACTACATGATGCCATTGTTAGAAACTTAATTTCTCTCAGAAATGAAAACACTGACATCAAAAGGATGAATGATATGCAAGATGTGTATTTTAGAATATTATGGGGAAAATGACTAAATAAACATGGAAAAATGTTTGTATCCATATGTTTAACTTAAATATTAATGTAAAAGGAGTTGTTTGTAACCGTCTTGAACAACACATCTCCAAATTTCCAATACAGAAATTCTAAGAGTCAGCTTCTAAAAACAAAACAAAACAAAACAAAACCCAAAAAAACAGCCACCCTTTTTCCCCAGCCAGGAGCTTATTCTTTAACTTCCAAGGTACCAGGAAATACACACGTACTTATACCATTATCTGCAAGGAGAACTGCCCCTTAAAACATTTACGGAAGGATAGAGTCTTCTGACTTACTCTATGAGAGGTGCTCCATAAAGAACAATAATCGCATGAAATAGTATGCAAGACATGAAAAAGTATACACAGCATTTTAGAAATCTGGATATCTAAAAAAGAGCAATAAAATATCAGAATAATATTTCAAAAGAAAAGAGAACATAAGTAACATACATGGTCTGTATCTTACCAATAGCGTTGTACTATACTGATTTCTTTAATTTCAGCTACAGCACAGTATGATAACAGCATGACATATTTCAAAAGAGTTTTCTCTGTGTTTAAATAATTAATGAAAAATGATCACACTCTGCTTTTTTTCATGCAACCTATTATAATAAGGCTAACATACAAAAAAAACCCCCTGCAAATGGCACAATAAACAGAGATAATTTTACTGGATGTTTTTAGATTTCTGTTTTACATCTGAGTGGTATGCCCATTCATTAAAAGACATCTTTCACAGAAAGTGAAAAAATATGTAAAAGCAAGAAAGTATGTAATATGAAAAAAAAGCCATTCAGAATCAAGTGTAATACTTAAAACTACATGAAATAAAAACCACTACATTTTGGCATCTTAAATTTTAAATTAATTTGAGAAATGGCCATGACTTTCTACAAATTTGCAAAACACATGTAATTTTCTATCAAGTTAAACAACAGTTTCTGGGTACTCACTACATCATACAGAAGCATAGACACTTGATAAACAGTTCAGGTTAGGTCTGTTCTGATCAGGTCACCAGTGGAAATCCACGACTTCACTTGAACACTTTTTTTGATATTTAGTCCTTATGCTAGGCTGGGATGAAATCTCACCTAGAACATGAAGCCTGCTTCATTTTTAAGTCACAGATGGTCAAAATACTTGTTTTCCACAATGACTTTGTTTATTTCACATCCCACAGTCTGCAAAACTAGACAGAAGCTTTGCATACAAAGTGTTTTCAGGGATATCTACTTAAATGTTTAAGAATCACCACATCAGAACACTAATCTTGTCTGACTCAGCAAACTGGGAGTGCAAGACTATCCAGTTGACTTAAAAATGCCAGTATATTTCACTGCTCCTGAGCAAGCTCCATGCTGCTGCAAATTCGCTCTCCCAAATTCATTGGGATTCATAACTTCAGTGCTCCCACTACAAACTGTAACTACAGGAGTTTCTCCCAGATTTAATTCTTCTGTGAGTAAACTTTGTAATTCAAGGAGATGTAACTGTTTTAATATTTTTCCACATAAAAATTCATCAACCTTATTTAAATTATTCTTGCTACCATGCAAATTGTTGGAAGATCAATGGCTGGGAATACAACCAACAATATATGAATGAGAAAAAGGAAAGGCACCGAATGGCTCACCTGTACAGGTTATTTACAGGTAGAGAAAGTTTAACATCATGAAAATATTGCAAAACTTATTTCAAAAACTGTTACACTTGACTCATTCATGGAAAACAGGAATTTGCCACCAAAAATTGTAACTTCTTTCGTTCTCATTTGATTTTTTTTCAGCAAAAGAAATTGCTTTCCCTCTGAATTGTCTGGTAGCAATCTAACAGTAAAAAACTTACCTTGTGAGCAAATGAACTTCTCTTAGGAGTCACATTTGGTGTAAGTACTAAGTGCAAGATTATACTAAGGGTACTAACACAAACAGAACAAATGCACAGCCACACGAGGTGTGTTCCCAAAACTGTGAATCCGTCCCAGAAGAAAGCCGGAACAACCGCTGTCAGAATAACTGAGAAAACACGGAGTAGGTTGGCAGCCCAGAGCCTCCTTACTTCTGCTTCTTTCATTGTGTCCCTTCTCA
>NW_010136585.1:0-216 GCF_000699245.1 Pterocles gutturalis | reverse complement strand
CCCCTGCCTTGTCTGACCTTGGGCTCCTCTTCCTCAGAGTCACATAGGCTGTGGTTTCCTGGGATGTATTTTCACTAACAGGGAGAAGCAAGGCTTTGTGCAGGAGTTTGGCCCAAGCATGGTCTGTGCTTGGGAGTTGCCGGGAAATGCAGGCAGGTTTTGGATGCACAGCTCCGTTGGCTCCGCTTTGTGTGGATGCCGGCAGCAGCTTGGGAT
>NW_010136584.1:0-24952 GCF_000699245.1 Pterocles gutturalis | reverse complement strand
ATATTTAGTTTAATACTTAAAAAATATAAATATTTACATTTCTAAATATTTTAAAAATAGTTTAATTGGTAAAGTGTTTCCTGTGGGTCATAGCATATTCCAGATATGGAGTGATACTTTGTGGGGTTCGTGGAGGCTCTGACATTAGTGTCCTTGTGGCCTGAGGTGGGTAAGTTCTACACAGTGCTAAGACAGACTGGACTCTATTGTCTGTAACCTGGGCCCAGCCAGTTAATGCAGATGTTTAACGGCAGAGGAACAGGAGGGAAGAAGGTGGCAAGTGGGGAGTGGGAACCTGAGCTTATTTACTAAAAGTAAGGACAATAATGAAAGGAGATAACAGATGGCAGAGTATTCTTGCAAATTTGTCTCTGCATTTTCCTAGTTCCAGCGTTATAATAATAGTTCCACAGGATTCTACACAATGATAAGAGAAATCCACTCCTTTCAATGTACAGAGGGGTACATTTTTTGAATCAAAATTCTTGTATCACGGTATGTGATTTTATGTTTTTCAAAATGCTAGTAACTGTGCAACAAAAGACTAAAAAACTAGTATGATGCATAGCCACAGGCTTCTAAAACTAATAATAAAAAGAATTCTGTTTCTAAACTAGCTCACTTTGCAGGAATTGCAGAATAAATATTGTCTCTAGACAAAATAATACTTTGAATAGCAGCAAGTGACTAGAGCTGATTCAGACTTTCCAGGTGAATAGGTATGTGCTGAAAAATGCACCCTATAAATAAATAATACTGATTTATGACAAACTGGAAGAGTTTTACTTTTTATTAAAAAAAAAAGGGGGGGGGGGGGGGAAAGCGTTAGAGAAAGAGATTAGAAAATATTTTTGTAATGAGTAGTTTTGACTTTTTTGGTTTGGATGTTTGAAATTTGCAAATATTTAAATAACAAAACCAGTGAAGTATCCAAGTACAAACTATAGAATTTCACTTTGGGTGAAAGAAGTGTTTCAGCTGACACAGTGATTTTCTTTTTCTTCCCCTAAATGTTTTTATTTTTTGGTTTGGCCAGTGAACTGAAAAATCAATTACTCACAGGTCTCCCCAGCTGAGACAATGTTGCATTCATCCTCTTCAAAGTGACTAGCCACTGTTAATATTACTGACAGCAAAATCCATGAAAGGAAAGCTTGTATTGCCACACAGTGTACTTGATTCTCAAGTTGTCTCTGGACAGTCAACAGGATCGAGGCTGGTGTGGTTGGAGCCCCATTTTAAGAGTCCTTCTTTTCTAGTGGGTGTCAAGTATTTAATACAGTTGGGTTTTTTCTTTTCTTTTCTGAAACTTAAGAGGTATTATGTGAAACAACATTGTGTTTAAGTGTGGATATCCTAGTTTTGAAAACATTTTTGAGATTATTGTATAATGAGAGCAGTCTCCAAAAACGTCTGTGAACAATGCAAGAGTCAAAAGCACTTTAAGATCTTCATTTTCCCTTCTTTAAAAGAAAGAGAGAGAAACAAACCACACACTCACACAAAAACAACAAAAAAACCCTTACGAGGAACTGAGTTCTAACACTATAAACGGTCAGAAAATTGATTTTCTGAGCAATAAATTCTCAACAGGCATCATATTATGTGTTCACCCGTAACCTCCTTTCAATCCATATGGAATGATATAGGGTTAAATGTCAGTGTGTCCATTTGTGCACAGAAAAGGCACAGGTTGAATGTGTGAACTTTCTGTATACCGAGTTCATATTTTAGTCACTTGAGTAATATGTTAGCTAGTAATAAGTAGTTTGGTGATTAGGTGACTATAGGTCATGAAAAATTACATTAAGCTAATTCCTAAAAACCAGATCAACAATTCATGTTGTATTGTCTATGTTATAACCCAGAAAAGGTTATTATTTTGTCTTTGAATGTCTTTAAATTTCCCATTTTATCAGATCACCTGAAGTCCTATTTGTGATATTTAATATTTTAAATTAAGAAGGCTCATTTTACATCATGGCTACCCTACTGCTCTTAGTTGCCTATGTATTTATTGCCTTTGGGAAGAAAATTCTTTCAAGTACACCTTTTCCTTGGCCCACTGGCAAACTGAATTCATAACAAATTAAAAGTTCTAGCTGATATAGAGTTATCCAAATGTAAGTTTCTTAGCATTTATAAGATAGAACATGAGCTCCCCACATATCCCTTCCCTTTTATACTTTAAAATAGCCCAAGCTAATTTTCTTGAAAATTTTATCGGAAAAAAAAAAAATCCTCTTTTGGCTTAGGCTCTCTAGTAATGCTTACTGAGTGTGAACTATGAGATATTAGGATCCTGTATAAAAAATATTAACAATACCTTTCAAAGTTACCAACTGAAAGTTTCTCTGACCTTCTGCCAAGGCACAATACGTGTGTTGTTTTGACCTCAAATAAGCTATCATGGAAATATTGGGAGAGGCATGAGATGGGGTGGAAAACTTGGGAACTTCCATGTCTTGGAGAAGCCAACTTATGGTACTGAAAATAAACTCAGACTCCAGAATGGAAGGGAAATTGAACATTAGTTTAGGGTGTCTCTGATGTATTGAAAATGGCTGTGCACATGGCCAGAAGGGAAGAATTGCAAAGGAATGAAGGAATGAAAGGAGAATTCTGCAGAGATTTGGTTTTTTACTTGATGTTTATGGTGGTAATAGTTAGTGATGGCAGAACTGTAAAAAAATTAGATTAATGGGGTATTAGTTTAGAGTTCCTGCCCAGTTTACATACCTCCAAGTTCCAAATGCATTGCAAAAAATTATCTATATTGTTTGTGTCTGTAAAATTTGGGCTGGATATTTCCTTAGGAGAGGCTATTTGGTAATAGATCTAGTGATTCGTGTTCTGGAAACTAAACCTGCAGTTGAGTTTAAAGCACTGGAAATGCGAGTGTGCATGAGGAAAGGTGATGCAGGGGAAGATGTAGTGTATCTTTCTTTATCGCCAAGTCACAAAATATGGTGCCAAATTGTTGAGCTGCATGTTAGGGGACCTGAGGGACAAGGATCTTGATCTCTTCCAGAAATTTTAAGAAACTTGTTATTTATTATTCTGTATATGAAAAAAACCCACTCTAACATGTCTGTATAGACTAAGACTATTTTATTTTGTTTCCTTCATGCATATTCAGTCTTTGTGCTTCTCTTAATCCATATTTTAGGGGCAGTATTTATAGCTGTTTATACTCTTTTCCTAGCACTGATCTGAGGGATATTTCAGGAGAACTGGGCACAAAAATTTGCATGGAAGACTTTCTTTTCAGAAACGGCTGTTTCATTGAAAGAAAAGTTTTCCCCCAGAATGTGTTAATTTTTTGTAATGATGTGAAAAAATGTCTTTAAGATGAGGTCAAAATTTCATCATTTTGAAAGAAATCTGTTACTTCTTTTCGGAATGACTTCTCATTTTAAAATCTGTTTTCAATTTTGGAGTGAAACATGGTCTCTAAAGTCAAAACTGGAGGAGAAAAAGCAGAATTTATTCACATTCCAACTCAAATAAAATGTGACAATTCCTTATGGAACAGACAGTTTGATGCTGAACCTGCAGGAATCATCTCTTCATCTGAATGTTTCTGTTGTCTTCCCTTGGTTCCGGGTACAGGCAAGAAAGATGTTATAGTGGTGAAGTTCATATCACCAGTGGTTTCTTAAGGAGAGCCGTGTGCGTAGGCTGTGCCCCAAAGAGCATGACCCTCATGCTGCGCACGCAGCTCTGCACCTCGTAGGCTGCCTGTGCTCAGAGTATAATGATGTCTTGGCTGCTGGGCTGCACCTCAGAGTATTGCAAAGCAGATTACGTAGTGGTCGGGCAAAACGTCTCGTCCGAAATAGAGACACAAAAGTGCATCCATGTGTAAAAATCCACAGTTTGACTGAGACTGGGGACTTCTCAAAAACTGTCTCAATGAGATACAGGAAGGATAAAAGGTTTATGGTGAGCTTTTCTTCAAACTTGTTCGCTTGCACTTACCTTGGATGTATTGTCGGTGCCTCAGGCCAAGAGGTTATCTTGCCTGTGTTTTAAATTGCCTGAAAATTAAAGAAACAAATAATTACTTCAATCTTATTTAAAATGCTGAGCTAACTAAGATTCTAAGCTGTATTATGCCTCTGCTTTCTACAAAGAAAATTAAAGTAAAAACATTGACATGAATTTCCCAAATGTCTCGAACATTCATCTCCTGTTTAGAATCTGAATCGGCTGGAAAGACTTCTCCTCTTTAAAAAGACATTGGACTACAACATCACTAACTTGTAATACTGGAATTAATAAATACATTCATATCGTCCTATTTTAAGAAATTGTAGCACACGACTCATAAAATATAACTTTAGACCTGTCCTGCTCTACATTTTAGGTGGACTCTTACGTCTTTTAGGTCAGGCTGTGCATGTACCTAATTTTTGACAAGGATGTCTATGTGATCTTCAGGTAAAATACAGAGCATCAAGCACAAGCTGTGGACAAAAAACTGTCAGTGCTGTGGGTTGTTGCTTAGCTTTATAGGTCAAAGTGGTTCTCCAAACCGGGCTGGTAGGAAGTCTGTAAAAAGGCTGACATTGAGCCTTCATTGTGTGTTGATCAGCAGTGTTGCATCTGCCCAGGGAAACCTCTGGAGGTCTTTCTGTACAAGCTCATGGTACATAACACCAAAACGGTCATAGGCAGTCTTTATGGTTCCTCACCTTGATCCAGTGTTCAGTAGCACTGGATAACTAAAAAGCACCTATGTAGTAGGTGTACTACAGCAATATATTGTAGTCATTTTCTAAGTGTGGTGTTGTCACAAATAGCACCACTGCTTTATGAATTTCAGTGTACTCTTTCTTTCCCTTCCATTTGGCTTTCTCGGTTTTCATGTTTTCCTTCTGTCATCATTTCTGCTCTTGATGTTGCCTTCTTTATAATAAGAATTTATCTACACGGACTCTTCAAGAACTCCTCCCAGTGTGCTTCTACCCCTCTCCATCCCTCTGCTGATGTATTGACATTGACATTCCCAAATGTCATCCAAAGGTTTTCAGTTAAGCTGAGTCATAGAAATGGTTGCTGTTGCTTCAGGTTTTCTGTTGCTGATTCTAGAGTACAACTCTGCACATGTTAAATGGAAAGAGAAGCTAATTTTTGCAGTCATAAACATTAGAGAATTTCTTCCAAGTGAAAGCTCAAATTTCATGATACTTATCACATGCTCCATCATTAGGGAACATGTCTTACACTATTGCAAGACCAGAAAGCAGCTGTGCTCCTGAACGTACTCGTTTTCTGTACCACTGTAGCCAGGACTGTGGTAGATTTTAAAGTCTGTTCCAGAGGCTCTGAGTCCCAGCCAAAGTCCTGCAAAGCTGGCTGAATTTTTCCTTTTAAAGCGTGTTCTTGTCCCTGGATGACTTTGTGCAGCACTGGCTGGCAGCAGCGGGTGGGTGATTGCCTAGTCATGCCACAGGGAAGGATCACAGAAAGAACTATTTCATCCTTCGTAGCATAGTATTGTAGAAGAGCATGGGATAGCAATGCTGTTGCTCTAGGCAATCTGAACGTGCGAGGCTTTTCTCCATAGCACTGAGATAATACACTCAAAGAGCCGAGTCTCCTCAAGCATAGGTGATATTTCTCAATCCAGTTTGCATTTGTATCTGTGAGTTAGAGGATGCTTAATCAGCTTCAATTCTTTGCTATTGTCAGGCAAATGCTCACTTTGGCATTTCTGTGTGATTCTGTACAATCTCAGGTGCAACCTGGAGACTTCTTAGTAAGGAGTAAGGTGTACTCCTTCTTAGTAAGGAGTGACTTCTTCCCTTCGTGATCTGTAAAAGCTTCACATGAGAGAAAATACATATATCCAGCATCTAAAAATATATCTTTATGGGCCTTTCCTATTCAGAGGAGGTAAAATTGTGCTGTTTGACACTACCTTATCATCATTCTGACCTGTTAAATTTATTTTTTACACTGTTCTTGTAATAATTACATAGGAACATAGCAGCTGCCAAACCAATGACAGTCAAGAAATACTTGATGGTTCTTTGCTGGTGAGGTACGGAAAGCAGAGCTGCTTGCCCTCTGCTTTTCTGTTGCCTATATCCTTAGCTGCTGCATTCGAAGAGTGATTTGGTATACACTTACATTGAGATAAATGTAGAAATTACTCCAAAAATGGCAGTTACTCTAGGGCAAAAATTAGCATGAGACTGGAATGAACCCTAATCCAATATTTTTGGATTTACTGGTGGCTAATGTTTTCCTTTCAAAGATTCTTAGTGAAATGCTTCAAAGAGGAGCTGAAAGTTGGCAAAAAATACTGTCTGTAAAATCAGCTGGAGCCAAATTTTCATACCTAGAAGCAGAACTGTGGATGATCTGCTACAACTGGTTAATTAAATCCTGTGCTGTTAGCCCTCAATTAGAAACATTAAATTGCAAACCTTGTTAGCAGATTTGCTGGCCAAATATGGAGAGATTCCATATATCATTCTGACTATATTTGGGCTCTTAAAGAATGTATGCAGCTTGTCTAATGAAGTGTCTGTATGTATGGGACGAAAAAAAGAAACAGATTTCCCTCTGTTGGTCTGTCTGCCTGTGCATTCATTCAATGAGTGGGGTAAGGCTCCCCGGTACAGGTTGGGGGGTTTGTTTAGTGTTTCTTGGACTCTTACCAGCAGTTTTTTACAGTCTGTTGCCTGCCTGCCTCTCAGATTAGAAGAATGCTGGCATATTTTAACAGTTTCCTAGGATCCAAATAGTCTTTAATTAACAGTGAATTGATGTTTTGGAGTGCAACCAAAACATGGGAGACATTGAAAGCAGGCAATGGGCTTGGATCCTTTCAGCTTTTAGCTGGCTGTGGCAAGGGGCAAACAAATAAGTAAAATGGGGTCCGCTGCAAACAGGTAATGACTTATTGGTATGCAAGGGGATTTCTTCATTTGCATTATGTTCCCATGGAGCTGGTGATTGGTAGCATTGTCTGGGAGGAGCTTTCTGCTGCAGAGTCTGAATCAGCTCCCCCCTTTGCAAAAGCAGAAAGTATTCTTTGGTACCTTTCCAAAAACTGAATTTTGATGGCTGCTGAAATTGTTCTTAATTTAGATTTGTACTGATCAGCTGTTGGGCCAGCAAGGTATGTCGTGTTTGTGAGGTTTAGGTTGACTCTGAAGTGGTAAGCTCCATGAGTGAGCATTTAATTAAAAAATCAAAAGTCTGCAAGTGACATGGCTTTCGCTGAGCAGAACAGCTAGCTGTTTTTCTGAAGCAGTTTGCCTTAGGAGGGTTGAGTAATAGGGCTGGGATGAAACACTGAAATTACAGCAGAATGAAACTAGCTGAAGTTCTAAAGGGAAGTCAGACATGCTGAACTATTGTTCCAGATAATCCAGGGAGATAAATAGTTTATTAGCTAATTTTGAATAGTGAAAGATTGATACCTGAAGCAATTACTGGCATAGAATTATAAACAACAGGCACTGAGTCAGCTGTGGTCTTTGTCAATAATGCAGTAGTTTGTGGACAAATAAAAATGTATTTGTTTAATTCAATAGTGACTTTTTATTATTGCTTGTTTGTGCTAGTTGGTTGGTTTTGGTTTTGTTTTGTTCTGTTGTTTTTTTTTTTTCCCTAATCATAGTACTTGCTGAATGCCTTCTGTCTCTTTCTACCTGTAGGTGGTACATGCCAGAGCCCTGCTCTTCCAGCCCTAGTGCGTCCTCCTGCTCCACCTTTGCAGCCGTCGCTGGATATTAAACCATTTCTTCCATTTCCTCTGGACACTGCCGCAGCAGTCAATCTCTTCCCCAACTTCAATGCAGTAAGTATACTCCTAACAGTTACTGTCCACTTCAGAGAGCCACAGTTTCCATGGAAGACTCAAGAGGGCACAAAGTAGAACTTTATGTACTCAGTTAAACCTGTAATATCGTCTCCCTTACTGAGGGCAAAATAGCTCTTTCAGTCATACTGGTAAGCCATAAATTAAAGCCTAGCTGAGAGTTAGCCAGAAGTAATGTAGAAGGAAAAATTATATGATCCCAAGTGACATGCAATAAAGTTGCAGGCCATATTCAGTCCCAGGGCCCGAGAGTTTCCCACTCTAATGTAAGATGTGCAGAGTTTTATTAACCTACAGTTTGCTGCAACTCGCACTAAGTGAAACTCTTGGAGTGATGGTGTTCTACATCCTGCCTCTAACAGGCTTCCTGAGAAATACTTAAAATTTACAAATTGGAGAGGCTGTAAAAGACAAAAATGTCAGAGCAATTAAAATAAGAACGAGAACAGCATTAGCTGGTATGTGAGGTATTCATTGGCAAAGAATCCAGTGTATTTTTTTCAGGTTAGAGTATTTTATTTGTCACGCCTTAGGTTAAAACAAGGTTAAATTTCTCTTTAATGATTTTTTTACTTAGTTATACTGTCTGTGACTATACTAATTTTATTCCTGATTAGACATTTTCATTATTTTACTGACATATGTCATTAATGTTTCAATGTTCCTGTTTCTGGCTGAGATATTTAATGCTCTATAGGAAAAAAAAGACTAAATTTGGTTTATGTTAATTTTGACTTTATAGAATTATGACCCTTTTTAATTTAAACATACTCTGGGAAGTTTTTTTACATATTTACATATACTATAGATAAAAAGTTAAGAATGTGTGTGCTTACCTACTTTGAGAGACACAGAGACGGGTGGAAATTGACATGCCCAAACAATTCCAATTAGCATGCAAAAATCTTAATTACAATAATTAAGAGCAGTGAAAGAACATGCCCATTCTAGAAGCAATTAGTAGTAATCAATAGCAAATTTCCATAATTAAATGTTCATTTATTTACTTTTTATGGATGTTCGTTTTGCTTTAAAGTAATTAAAATGAACTAATTATCAAAAAATTGTATTTATGCAGTCTTAAGTTCAAGCAATTCACAAAATTAATAGAGATCAGAGAAGCTATAAGCTGTAAGTCTTACAGTGCTCAGAAACAATATGTCAAAGCATTACTATTACATGGAAACTTTTTACTACAAAGAAACATTTTCAAATTTTAAAATGTATCTAGGTATGCAGCAAAATTTTACAAAGTGCTGGTTTAACCAAGTTGCTGATAACTCATAATGAAATGGATAAACGATTTGACTTGTTTAGTATGCTTTAGGTTTTTTCTTTCTTACCAGTTTTACTTTGTGATTACTGTTTGTATTTAATGCAATAGGCCAGCTGAATTTTGACAAATTGTCTGTTAGAATTTCTGTGTTTTTTTCAGAATTTTCCATAGTTCAGAGTCTTCAGATTGTTTGGCAAATTGCTTAATTCTGCATAATTAGAATGTGACTTCAATTATAAATTTTAATAAATAATTGCTAATCTTGTGTTCTTACATAAATTTGCAGTTTCTTTTTTCTTACTAAGACTGATTTCATACTATAATTACCTTGCGAGAGAGGGTAGAACTTGCGCTCATATTAATTTAGAAGTAAGAAAGTTGCCCAGAGAAGCTGTGGATGCCCCATCCCTGGAGGTGTTCAAGGCCAGGATGGATGAGGCTCTGAGCAACCTGGTCTAGTGGGAGGTATCCCTGCCCAAGGAAGGGGGTTGGAACTAGATGGTCTTTAAGATCTGTTAACCCATTCTATGTTTCTATCATTCCGTGAGAGTAAAAGTAGACTCCTATCAAAACTTTGTTATTCCTGAACATCATTTGCTATAAGCACTGTAGCTGGACTTTACAGACTCCTTGTCTCTTCAATTTTTCAGTAAACTGAGCCTAGGTTTCAAGAGTGAGACTAGCAGCCCTTTTTAGCAGCACTCTGAAGTTTATTCCCGTGCAAAGTAATTCTTGCTGTGATGGGTGGCTGTCTGCTAAGTTCACCTTTGTTGAATATGTCAGTCCTGAGTGTGAGGATGCTGTCACCAGAGCTGCTGTCACTTGCCTTGCTGCTTATCATCTTTGCCTTGCAATGTGACCTTTACCTTCTCATCATGTGTGCTGACATGCAGCATCATCCTCAGTGTTCCCATTTTCATTCTCAACAGTACGTTATTGAATGCTGCTATGTTTAGCTCATATGCCAGAGCTGGTTAATGATGTCTTCCAAACATGTAGGATAGCTGAGAACTTCTGCATATTTCCAGAAATTCTTTCCAAGCTGATGAATCTTTTGGGGACACATCATCTACTGCTGGGCATTATCAGCCTAAGGAGAAGGTGATCCACAAGTCACATTAGACTTTAAACAGGATGTCTGACAAGGGCTTTAAGCATGTGAGTGTGAGACAGCAAACAAGTGTTCAACCAAAAACTGACCTTCGTAAATATGCGTGCTTATGAACAAGTGTAGCTGATCATAAAGCTTTATATTAATTGACTTAATTGACAATCCTACACAGTGTCAGCAGAGAAGCATTTATGTTCTGTGGCTAAACCAAGGCCAAGCAAGTGGTTGCTAAAAGACCCAGAACTCCAAATACCTGAATTGGACATTCTCTCTTGTGTTGTCGATTAATTAGCTTTACTCTTGATTGAGTTGTCAAGGTCATAGAATACGTCTTACGAAATAGATTTCTAAAGACCTCTTGACCCTCACACAATTCCACAGAAACTAGTGAGTTTGACAGCATGTCCAGATTACTTTCCAAGAGGCTAGAAGGATGTCCAGAGTTTTGGCCATTTACTGGCCACTTTTCAATAGCCTTCACTTGACAAGAGAATGATCAAGGAGAAACTCTAGTAAAAATTCAGTCATGTTTCAGAGAAAATAAGTGGTTTCTGATTATGGCAATCCTAACTCAACTTGAGACTTTGGTTGTGATAGGCATAGGCATCTGAGCCTAAGTTTCTTCACAAAAGATAATGGAAAAAATGAACAATCTCTCGTATTTTTTAAGTGGAGAAAAATACAAAGGTAGGTTGCAATGCAAGCACCCTATATGTCCACTTTGGCATGAGGTGAAGTGAACCCTGAAAGCTCCCATTCATCTCTTCTGACTATAATGAGGGACTGGCTCAGATGCATCTGCATTTGGTTACATGAATCCCCACATTATGGGACAGGTCATAAGCTATTCACATCTGATAGATTAAATTCCACTCCGAAATCAGATGACAGAAGTGCTAACATCATATTGTACATTTACAGAGGAATGCTCCCATTTATCAAGCAGTTATGCTTCTAAAGACAATCTTAAGGGAATTTGAGGATTCAGATGAACTGGGTAGAAATATTAGGAGAGGTGGAAGCAAAAGTAGTTTTCCAATGGAGGATCTCAGACACATACACAAGAACTAACAAAAACAAATACTGTTCTTAAGTACCACAGATAATCATAGTAAGGGGTTATATTTTACATTTTTTAACTCTATTTCAGTTTATTACTAACATAGATTACTATTTTTGTTACTGATTATTTGGGGCTAAAGCTTGCTCAGTTTTTGCTGGCCACCTCTGAGGAAAACATTCAGCACTGATTTCTACAAAGGCAAAAGCTTTAATCAGAGCAGAGAATTAAAGGGATAACATGGGATGTGTAAACCTTTATCAGTGATCTCTCTGGACACTGAGGAGATGGAAAAGTAAAACGTGAGTAACCAGAGAAATGCAAGGAAGATACCATGTGAACTTTTGAACCATTCAGTTTCAGGAGGAACATTTTCTATTTATACAAGAAAGCATAAAGCAAACATACCAATTAGCAATCTGGTTAGCTGAACATTTGTAGGTGCTATGCTCTTAATTGTGAAGCAAATGGGTACCCTCAAGTTGTATGTAAAAAAAAAAATTTAACAACACAGCTGTTTAAACTGAAAACAGCCCACTGGTGCAGGCCCTGAAGAATCACAGGTTCGTTGCGAGTTTATCTGATATAGAAAGATGAATCAAATGTATGGGATTTTATGAATGTAAGAAACTACGACTATAAACAATGGTTATGTGGCTTTTTAAGACGTGATTTGAAGATTGTTAGTGGAATAGAAAAATAATTAAATTGTCTATTCCAAAAAATGTTTGAGATAATTTAGCAAATATTTGGTATACTTCTGTGTTTTCATCTGCAGAGTGAGAAGCTTTAAGTCTGTGTGCTTCTAAGAACTTGTTCTTAGAGACACAAAGCTTTAGCAGTTATATTGAATACGCACTTTTCTGTGAGCGCATGTGAAAGTGCGTATGTGGTGTTTCTGTTCATGAGCAAATGGTTGGTTGCAAAGAAATTTCACAGAGCATCAAAGTTTAGAAGTTAATTAACTTGCAGGAAAATATTTATATGAGTCCTTGGAATAAGAGGAAATGTTTCATTTTGCTAGACGTCAGCGTCAGCCCTAAGTGACCCTCCCACAGAAAAATCCTTAGTTAAATCTTTTTTGTACCTCATAGTTGCCAACACCCATCATCAAAGCACAGTTTCATCAGAAACCAGGTTTTGCTTATTTCTGAAACTCTCAGAATTATGTATTTCAGTCTCTTGAGAAACAGAATTTAAAGCTTATAAATCCAGGACATTTGCCATTACTAGATGGAAAATCAGACAGTGCATTGCACTCCTTGTTTGTTTATTCTTTGAAGGATATGCTAGCCATTTTCCTGAAAAAATTCTAAAAAATATTGCATCACACTTTGTAGACTGCAGTGTGAGCATTATCTGTAGTGGAAGATGTCCACAATGTAGAATATCTGAATAAATGCTTGTAAGTGGAAATAGGGATGTTGCTTGAAAAACTCCATCCTAACATTCAGACTAAAGCCTGATTTCCCGATGTTGCCAGTGGAAAGTTTCACAAAGAAGCATCCTCTGGAAAGAAACGCAATTACAGTTTCAGCTAAAAACTCATGACTTGGAAGAGCCGTGGCAATGTCAGAACTATACTAAATATGGATGGAAAATGAACTGTTATTCTGCAGACATCTTTCTCATGACCCATCTGTAGTAACCCGTGTTTAGTCTGTGATTTTTCCAGTTTGCTTGTTTGATGCCAGTAGCTCCCAGTGCAATGTTTACTGCGTCATGTTTCACCTTCCCCTGGTAGGGATTTGCCATATGAGAAAGGACGAGGAGGTAAAAGAGGTGGTTGCCTACAGATTAGGGCTCCTAAGGTAGTGCTCCAGTGGCAACTTGGATTAGGGTGCTCCTTGCTTCCTGAAAACCAGCCTGTGCAACACCCTAGCAGCTGCTAGCGCAGCACAAACAGGTGAACCCTGTGTTTGTAGATATTGGTAGCAGGTAGCTATGACTGGCTTGTTTGACTGGGAGCTGCTTTTTGCCCCACTCTGGTCTTGCTCTTGGGCTCTGCCTGGCCTGCTAATAACCACGGAGTTAGCTCATACACAGTGTAGCTTTATGGTTGCTTGGGAAATCCAGTCTTGTCCTATCATGACCAGACAACTGATAGAAATGGACAATGTAGAAAACCTGCTTGCTGACAAGTATTTCTGGGAAGGGTTATGCCGGGAAATGTGGAGAAAACCTGTCAAAAAACTGCCAGAGGATGTTTTAAAAATCTTTTTCTTGGGCTCTTGTCCTGGATCGTTTTTTATCTAGAAGAGAGATATGCACCACAGAAATTATGTGCCAATTTTCTGGATGTTTATGAATAAGATGTAGCTCTTGATAGTGAAGAGTGGAGGAAGAATCTGAAATGCATGTTAGTTTTTCTAAACATTATCAGCCTGAAATTTACAAAATAAACCCAGTTTTTTGTATGTCTCTACATAATCATTTTGTCTTATGTTTTATGAATTAATTGAGTAGAAGAGCATAACGAGACTATTTTTCTTCAGCATATAAAATCCTTTAAAGTTCAGTAGTGACGACATGCTGTCAGAATGCTTTGTTTCCAGAAGAGGGTAGTCAGGGGACAACACAATTACTTCGGTTTCATGTGAATCAAAATGGAATACTGCCTATATAGAAGAACTTGGCAGTGATAATATAGTCTGTGCATATTTTTAATGTTATTTCCATGAGAAGGACCTTTACCAGGTAGAGAACTGTACTATACCAAATCATTAATTGGTCAGACAAACAGGGGGTTATTGCTTCTGGGGATATTCCTTGCATGGCTGCTCACTTACAGGTGCCCAGAAACAGGGGGTTTGACTTGCTCTTTTCCTTTCCAAAGCACTGCAATTGAGCTGTAAGATAGCTATACCCTTCTTTATGGTCTATATCTCTATTGCGGTTTAGCTGAATATTTTTCAAAATGGGGAAGACTGCAAAAATAATGGTTGGATTCAGGAATTCTTTATCATCATAACATTTTCATCACTGGCTAGGACATTTAATTAAGAAGTCTGCAGGGGAAGAAGAGGGATTAGAGAATTAGCAAACACAAGAAAATCCTGGCAATTCAGATGTTTTCATTTGGTGCCTGCAAAACAGGAATGAATCAACATCAGTATGAAATATTCAATTATTTGAATCGGCCTGATTTATTTGCTGTACATTTAAATCCTTAATCTACACCCTGGGCTCTGTTTGAAATAACAGTAAAGCTCTGATTCTGTGATGCAGAGGAAATGTTCACAGCTCAGATGACATAGTGAAATCAAGTTCTTAGTCTTTTTCCAGTTTTGAGTCAGTTTAGGGTAGATGCACATCTCCAAAAATACTGACTGCCTCCCCTTACATATGGTCTGTGGTCTATGCTTTATGTCACACAAAGGGAACAGGGTTTATATTCTAATTTTGCATAAATGAGTGTTCCTGAAACCCTGAGGTAACCTTCCCATGGTTACCTGTGATTGCACGGCTGTCTTTTCCTTTGCACTGCACAGCAGCTGGGGAGTAGTGTCTCAGCTCCCTAGCAGTTGTCTCCAGAATGATTGCTGTTATTTTTTTTTTTTTTTGTACTTGATGCATTCTTAAGGAGTATCCTACTAAATCTAGCCTTAATCCCTTCACAACCTGCTCTTAAAATTTTTGCCCTCTGCTTGCAACTGGTAGCTGGGACTCCTGCAAGTTTCAACCCAGGCATCAACAAAAGTTCCCTTGTCTTTCTCTTAGCATTTACCTTACAGCACTCTTGACTGTTTTTGGAATCGCTTGCATTGGGCCCATATGATCTGAAATTGTGAAACTGTGAAATTGCCCATTGCAATTTTTGGAATTGCTTTCACTGGGCCCATGTAATCCTCATTAAATTCAACAAAGCCAAGTGCAAGGTCCTGCACCTGGGTAGGGGCAATCTCCAGTATCAGTACAGACTGGGTAATGAATGGATTGAGAGCACCTCTGAAGAGAAGAACTGGGGGTACTGGTGGATGAAAATTTGGACATGACCCAGCAATGTGCGCTCGCAGGCCAGAAGGCCAACCATTTCCTGGGCTGCATAAAAAGCAGCATGGCCAGGAGGTCAAGGGAGGTGATTCTCCCCCTCTACTCTACTCTCATGAGACCCCACCTGGAGTACAGCATCCATTTCTGGGGTCTCCAATTAAAAAAAAAAAAGACATGTATCTGTTAGAGCAGGTCCAAAGGAGGGCCACAAAAATTATCAGAGGGCTGGAGCACCTCTCCTATGAAGAAATGCTGAGAGAGTGAGGGTTGTTTAGCCTGGTGAAGAGAAGGCTCTGGGGGGACCTTATTGTGACCTTTCAATACTTAAAGAAGACTTATGAGAAAAATGGAGATTTTTTTTTCCCCAGGGCCTGTAGTGACACAGCAATATTTTTAAATTGAAAGAGGGTATATTTAGATTGTAAGAAAGAAAGATTTTACTGTGGGAGTGGTGAGACACTGGAACAGGTTGTCCAGTGGAGCTGTGGATTCCCCATCATTAAAAGCACCCAAGGTCTGGTTGGGTGGGGCTTTGAGCAACCTGATCTGGTGAAAGATGTTCCTGCCCATGGTAGGAGGGTTGGACTTGATGATATTTAAAGGTCCCTTCCAACCCAATCCATTCTCTGATTCATCACAACTTATTTGAACAGTTTTAGGGTTGTGTTCCAATTAGGGAATTAGCAGTCTCCTGTACTTATGATGAGCAGCTGTCACCTTTTGCCACATAGAATACAGCAGTCTTGAGAGCTTAGAGGAGTTTGCTAATGGGTACAAATTGATAGATACCATAAAAAATAATTTTAACAGTTTTATTTTTTATTTAAATTAAATTTTTATCAAGGGTGCTCCAACCTTCTCTGATTGCTTTCAGCAGAAATTCAGGTTTCTAGGATGCACATTCTCCTGGGAAAGCAAATGCTAAGATTGTCTTAAAATAGCCTAAGTTTGTGTCATTTCACCTTGCTTAATGTTATTATACCCATCCTTGAATTCATCTCTGTAACAGTAATGTGGATGTAAATTATCCAACCATACCTGTTTCCTGGTTGCTGTCCAGTGTTTGGAGTGTGATGTATGCCTTGGGTAATTCTGTTTTGATTTATCTGAAAGACTTATTTCCAGTATGTGTATAATAGCATCACCTGTGTTTGGCCTTCTACAGCTACCATCTCTGTTGGCATTCAGCTCTGTGTCATCGTTCAAGGTCCTTATGGATGTCTCAATGCTGGTGGTCATTTGGCAGTTGCCACCTGCAGATTGTATTTACTTTGTGGGTGCAGCTAGTATGTTGTTCTTCATGCAGGCTGAGCATATAGCATGTGTACTTCACCATCTGTTTGATAGCTCACAGTTTCTTCAGGAGTTTCTTGGCAGTAAATCACTCTCCAGTCACTCAGCACCTTGTGGCTGATGAACAGATGTTTGTGCTGCTCCTTTTTGCCATGTGAGAGTGGGTGGACTTCTAACTAGTCTCCACCAATTCTCATTTCCATAATTAACTGAAAAGGTCTGAGGCAGAAGCACCCTGTTTGTATAAGCTCATGACTACACTACTAGCTAAATGTCCATAGAGTAGGTTATGGAGTATAAACTTAAAAGCATTTTCATGAGCAGTGTTGTTGGCTGGAAATGATCTCTGGACAAAGGGTTCTACATACCTAAAAATGACACACAGCAAGCTTTGTTTTCTGTGTATTTTTTTAAAATTTTTAAATTTACTGAAGTGGTTTATTTTTATTGTTAAAACAATCACTAGCATCTAAATATCTCATATGGTTTTTTTGTTTAACAAATGATTAGTATTAACGAAAGAATAGACTTTCTGAGTTATCTCATCATGCCTTACACATTTGCTAGAGGGCACTGCACAGTGGGCTGACAGATAACTTGCTGTTGGAAAGTCATAGCATCCAAGGCTAAGGGAATAGCACAGCCTTTATTGAGGACTGAGGGTCCCTCAGGCTTTTACATTGCATGCAAAACATTCTCGTAAAGGAAATTAAATGAAGTGCTCTTCAGATTTGTCAAGTCTTGATGAGTGGAATTACTTAAAACCAAATTTTATAAAGCATTTTATAAAGCATTTTAAATAATGTTTTAATCAGTTGATGTTTACACCTTTTGTCTTAATAGCACTCAGATGAAAA
The DNA here is from genome assembly GCF_000699245.1 of Pterocles gutturalis. Classification (NCBI taxonomy): domain Eukaryota; kingdom Metazoa; phylum Chordata; class Aves; order Pterocliformes; family Pteroclidae; genus Pterocles; species Pterocles gutturalis. The sequence continues at coordinate 7,522 of NW_010136584.1, read as the reverse complement.
AGATGAATGATTATTTTATTCTGCAAAGACTATAAAACTTTAATGGGTTGCATAATAAGTATAACTCATAAAATCTACATTTTGAATATGGATGGTTATTAACCTGTTTTTAAAAAGCTGCAATTAAAGTGAAAAGGAATTACTTAAAGCAATGATTTGATTACTATAGTCTGAGCAAGAAAAAGAGTGATAAAATCCTAAAATTAGTATTATTTCTGTTGATGAGACAGGCATTTGGAAAGATTTAAAATAAGGTATGAATCTGTCCTAGCCTTAGGCAAGTTTGTGTTGCTAACCTAGCTGAATAACTATTTACTGATTTTTTTTTAAATTATTTTTTTTTTCCTGGTACAACCTGCAGTTTATTCTTCTTAGGAATTTCTAAGATAAAGAAAAAAAAAAAAAAGGCATGAGCTTGCATGACAGGTAATTTTATATGCAGTAAATACATTCCTAAGCACCATTACCTCGTTAATTGCTTATTGCATGCAATAACAGTGCTGCTATTATTCAAGAACTTGTCCTAAAACACACTCACTTTATCCTTTGTGATAATGAAAAGATCTGGGACTCTACCACTCTTTTTAGTTTTTGGGCTGGTAAATGGCACATGCTGAAGAACTAATTTATCTGGAGTCATTGTATGATGCATTCTCTGATGGAATAGTTCTGTAATGTTCATGTCCTGTCTAATTTATTTTATCCTAACATTTTTTTGATAAAGGAAGAAAATTTCCAGAGGTTATATGTTGGACTTGTCCAGTAGAATTGGATATAGAACTCCAGATTCTCATGCAACTACTGTTTTTCCTGGCATCTTTCCTTTGGCTCTACTGAATGCTTAAAGTAATACTGTATAAATATCCATACAGATTAAATTAGTAATCAAAATAATTTATAAAAAAATAGTACAAAAGCTCTTATCTCTCAGGAAATCAGTGTTTCTCTTTTAAATACATTGGATTATATACAACAGATGACTATCAAATTCCTATTATATCAAAGAATATGAATCAATGGTTTTCTGTCAAACATATTTTGTCCAGAATTAAATGTTTTGTGATGTCATGAATAGTTTTAAATGACATATTACACCTACATATTATTTTCTATCAGAAAGAAACAAAAATTTTAAATAAATTGTGTCATTTCCTTACACAGCAAAAGCAACCATGTTTATAACGAAATGTAAAAGCTGTCTTAATGACTCACAGCAGAAGGCTAAATTGTCTATAACTGAATGAAAATTGAAGATAAAAAATAAAGAGATACATAGGAAAGAGACATCCTTAACTACATTTAAAGGTGGTGTAAAGCAGAAGTTTCCTTCAGTAGTTTGCTACTGTGAAATTGCTAGGATATTTGAACAGCAGAGAGAGAGATCCTAATGAATGGAAGCCATGACAAGAGTTCCTGCACTTGAACAAAAAAAACCCTGTGAAGGGAATATTTCAAGAAAATTTTAGAGGACTGGTATTACTTTAAGTTATTCCTGGAACATTTGTCAAGAAGCCAGAAAAGGGGTAAAAGTCCAGCCTTTACTTCCTTTACTCCTGCACAGTTTTCACTAGGCTTATCTGTAGTCCATCAAGCCCGTGCTTTGTTAAAAATCCAGTGAACTATGTCCACCTTACAGAGATATCAGTCTGGGATCCTGAAAATAGTATAGGCTAATTATCAGGGATTTTAGTTCTTGAGCTAATCAGCCCTCCACTGTCAGAGAAGTCAAGTAGCTGATCTCGTGGACCTATGCATCTTCAGTTTGAACAGGTAGGGCAACTATGGTACCTGAGAGTGGTGCAATGTGTTTATAACAAGGTAACAAAAGCCAGGACCAGGCCAAAGCATATCTGTTCCTATAGCCCTTCTCTGACATTTTAAGGAAGAATAGAAGAGTAGAGAACCCATATAGCAACACTTGCCAGACATTGCATCCCCTGAGATATATTTTAGGAAGTTCTTGAGCCACATGTATTGTCTTGACATGTGATAGCCCTCCATAAGGTAACATGCTGAACTGGATGGAATCAGCAGGAGAGTTTGTTTCTTTTAACTACTAATGAGGTAATTTGAGTTTCCTCATTCCCTTCTGCAGACGGTGCCTAATATATCCAGGCAGGGAGATATGTAGGAAAATTTCCTTGGGCAACCTAAGTAGCAGAAGGACATGGGAGTATATGAACTATGACTTGGTATAAACAGTAGAAGTCTAAGGATGATTTTTAAGGTGCTCTGCTTGTGGGATCTGGAAGTGGATGAAGAAATGTCCATCACCTTACTCATATTTTGTGTTTGAAATGTACCAATTTGCGAAATATAACGATTTGCTAATGGATCCAGCCCATTACATTATTGGTGTTGCTAGCACTCAGATGACAAAGATAAATCACAGGGGTGATGCCAGAGTTAATTATAGCAGTGCCTTCCCAAATGGCACCATCAGTCTTGGGAAGCAGTAAAAGCTATTGTTGGTGTTAGGAAGTAACATGAGAGAGTGGTGTCTGGGAGAGGAGCGGCAGTGCGGAGACTGCCTGTGAAGGGATTGGAAAACACTGGATATACGGCATTGGGCTTGGAAGACAAGTGGGAGGAAGAGAAGAAGGTTTTAAAGAAGACAGACTTAGAAATATCTCAGAACAGGTATTTGAAAGATGCATTTACTTCACATACACGCACATACATGCACGCACATGCGCACGCACACACAAAAAAGTAATGGTGGAAACCTTGCTAAGCAAGTTAAAAGTATCCAGCTTCCACCTAAGGAGATGTTACATCTTTGTTCCTGGCAGGAACGGTTTGTTTCCTTTTTAGTTCACGCTTTTCCCAGGAAATTAATATCTCCTGAAACTTTTTGAAGGAAGTTTGTTATCTCTAAATCTATCTTATTGATTTTCATTTTACGGGAGCTATATCTGCTTAAAACCTAATTGTGTTTTTCATTCTAAATTTGAAAGAAAAGAGAGAAATTACCTTGGTACTTACTGAAAATATGTCTCAAGCTGAACTAAAACAAGCACAAAATTAAAAAGAGTGTGTGCTTCTCAAATCAGAGAAAATCCTTTAAGAACAAATCCTCAGATACTATAAAATGTCATAGCTCCACAGCTGTTCACTCCTGTTCCTCAGTTCTCAGTCCTCATCTGTTCCCTGATGAATAGGAATTGTTCTTAAATTTCTGTGCACAAAGAACACAGCATGTATTTTTGGTCTTAAGTGCCTTTTTTTTTCCATGAAGCAAAGCAAGAAATAAAGGTAAAGTCTAGCTCAGCCAATACTGTGTAGGCATGTCTCCTCTGTTGTGTCTTAAAAAAAAATAAATTCCTTTCTCTTCAAACAGGCTGAATTTCTAGAATGTGAAAAATGTCTGTTTCAAATGACATCAAATTGCACAAAAACCATGGATCTGAAGATTAGTTTTTAATTTATTTTATTTGCTACATTCAGGTGATTGGGAAAAGCTGTATTTCATTTAGAATTATTTCCTTTAGCTCTTTCTTCACAAACCACTGCAACTTTTTCAAGAGTCCTTGAATTTCTTTTTTAGAAGCTGCTGTGATACGGCAAGAGATCTGGCACATAAATTGATGCTGACCCTGAGGGTAAATAGCTCTCTGTGAGACGCTAAATTTAGTGTCCCTGGAGCAGCTCAGGTGAAAGTACAAATAAGCAAAATTCTGTGGTTAGTGGCATTTGTACTAATACAAGGAAAGTATTATTTTGAATGTAAACACGTGAGAGAAGGAAGTGTTGATTTTGGTAAAATTAACTTTCTTGTTGTCTAATGAGAAAAGGCAGAACCTAGCCAACTCAGAACTCAAAAGTACAGAATACACAACATATAAAATGTGTTAGGTTTCTCATCTTTACTTAGTTCTGTGATTTAATTAATATCTCTGCTTCATAGTGGTTGGACGCACAGGAAAACAGTGCAATATTTTATCTGTGTTTCTTAAAACAGCATTTCTGTGGACCAGAACACACCGGGAGAAAGGTTCTGAAGAATGACTTTAAGTTCAGTAATTAAACATCTTAAGCATTTGTTAAGCTTTTCAATAAGACACAAGATTAATCAGCAAAAAGCGACTTAATACTGCAATAATGTATTATTTAATGTATAATTTCTCTTAAATAAGAGGAGGATTAACAATCATCTGCTTTGGTCTTTAGCTATCATTAACAATGTTTAAGTCTTCAACCTATGCAAGGATTTAAGATTATATATAATCAGCAGATATTTTTTTTTTTAGACAGCTACAGCTGGTGATAAGCATGCATTATTCCAGGCTTCCAAGCTATGCTATGAAATTATCATCTTGATAGGCTTTTGTCACATAATAGTATAAAAAAAAAAAAATCTCTGATTTCAGTTAGTTGTTCCTGGCTGTTAATAGTACAGAATGAGAGAAAAACTCCACTTCTTAAACTTATTTTTCTGAGGAAGCACATTCTGGCTGATAGAAATGCTTCTTAAAGGGATCAGCAATTTTATTGGATAAAAGTTGCCAATCTTACAGATAGGACCATTAAGGTAGTTTTTGAACTTAGAGAAGTTCTGTATGGCAACAGGAGCTTGTGGGGACTCATTGCAAGTTTAGGAATTAATTTGGATGTTGTTTGTAGCCAGGCCAAAGCCCTAGATTATAAGGTTAGCCATGCATTGTTTTTCTTTTTTTCTCTTCATGTTTTCTGAGCCTGAAGTAGCCTCTTTATTTTTTCCTCAAGCCAATAATACTGAAGCACAAAGAACAAAAGAAAATCTCTTCAAGTTAGTCTAATGAGTTTGAACCTCAAAGGTTCAAGTTGAAATTATCGTCTTTTGAAACACATCCTTAGGCCTTATTTTATTTCTTCTCATTTATCCATCGTTAATTTTACACAAGAGATGTCAATTCTGAGTAACTTTAATTTGGCCTTACCATCTGTTTTGTTACATTGTAATCACTACCAGCCCCTCTTCCACTTCTGCTCATTCAAATGATTGCTAGCTGGAGCTTCCTTTTAAATTTCCCATGAAAAATTTTGTAAAATAAATACTGCTAAAATATCAGTAGGTTACCTTCTATTCAAATGGTTAAATGGCAACATGAAACAATGTGCTTAGACCACAGTTGTGATCCAGTAACCCCTTAAATTGTAATTCTAAACTGATTATGCACTAGGACTGTGACAATTGGTCATTTATTTAATTTTCAGTTGAGTCCCTCATGAGGAGCAGGTCCAGCATGCTTCTGCACCATTTGGCATGGACAAGCTAAGCAGGTTGGCAGAGATCAGTAACTTCAGCAAAATGGGTCTTGACTAGTTCTTCAGATTGCTCATCCCCATTAGCTAATGACAATTCCCAGGACCTAGTCAAGCTTCTTCTGACTTTGGGAAAGTAATTTCTCCCTTTTAGTGCTCTGATTTACTTCCCATGTCTGTAAGAGGGAGTGATAGTGCATTTATGCCCTCAAGGCTCTGTTTTCATGCTCTGGTTCGTGTTTTGAAAACAAGACTAATATTCACAGAAGGCTCGGAAAATGTAATGTACCTGAATATTCTACAAGGTTTACAGATGAAAGTTTTTATGCTTCTATCATATGTGCATATGAGTTACAACTCTCTGACCCCTTCCCCCCAAACTCTACAAAATGTTTATCAGTGTTAGGGTATCAGGTTTTGTCAGCGATGACTGCCCAATACCATCACCTAATTTCTGTTCTCATGTGAATATCTATCGCACCTATGCTGAAGCAAAATTATGCTCAATGCCTAAAGGCATTTTTTTTCATTATTCCATCCAGATGAAAAAAAAATATGATTAGAGGTAAATCCTACTGTTATTGTTAAATCTGTACTGGGACTACATTATTAGTCCATCTCTAGATAAGCACGTGAAAATACTCAATAAAGTAAACATTTTTAGGTTGTTGAAAAGGTTGTCTGGAATTATTTACTGCAACAATCTACATGTCCTTCTAGTGACATTGAATAGTTCTCCCTCTTTCCTATATCTTTCATCTCTATTACAGTTTCTTCCTCAGCAGCATGTGGCTCTAACTACTGAGCTTCTCTTAAATTAGAATTCATATCAGGTTTTTATTGCCGTCACTGTCCACTGGCTCTTCTTAGGTAGATGGTTAATTAAAGGAACTGTTTTAAATATATTCAGATTTGGCCTTCTAATCAATCTTAACAACTGATTTAAACAAAGAATGCTAATTATTGCATTTGATCTATGAAGACAAACAGCTTAATCCAATTGTACATTAGACCTCAAATTCATATTCATGTAATGATTTAAAAGGGAAGGTGGTAGACCTCCATAAACTTCATGGTAAAAAGAACAAGCAATTAGACTGCAATAGACATTTCTGGCTTTCCCTTTGGAAAAATAGAGTTTTGGTACAGAGTAGGGAAGATGAATGTTGAAACAAATTACCAATATTTTATTTTCTTTAAGTAACAAATATACAGGCATTAAATAAACTTATTTGCTCTAATGATAATGCCAGTTAAAAGATCAGTGCTGAAAAGTAGTATATTTAAATGTCTTCATAAGATCTGAGATAGTTAACTTGAGACTATTGCACTATAAAGAAAAAGTCTGGCTTTTGGTTCTCTCACTTCTACATGCTTCACAATTCAAGCTTCTGATAAAGTATGCCCTTAAACCCCTAGCATAAGAGGATATAATGAAATCATACTATGACCTTAGTTGCAAAAATTTAAGTTAGAGTGGATCAGATGTATCGGACCTAAACTGATATCTAAAAGCAAAGTGTCCAGTCTGAACCAACGATTCAGCTCCTTCCAGAGTCAATGTGGAAAGATGGGCAGCCACAGAAAGCAACTTATTCCATCTGAGATGCTTACCTGGGATGGCATTAATCATCTGCAGGACGTACTTGTCTCCAGTAAATCCTATACCAACTGTACTGTCTTAAGATGCTATACTTGAGGTAGCCAGCTGACACAGGAGAATCCAGTTATGTCTTAGGAACATTTTTTTTTTTCACTGTGAGCGCAGTCAAACACTGTACTGTTTGTCCGAGGGAAGCTGTAGACTCTCCATCACAGAAGATACTCAGAACTTCACTGGGCAAAACTGTGAGTGTGAGGGCCTGGATGAGGCTGCCAGTTGGTACTGCATGGAGAACTAGGGAGCTGTAGTAGATGACATCCAGAAGCGTTTTCTCAAACTAAATCATTCTGTGAATTCTAAAGGCCTACAGCAAAGCAGAGAGACTACAACTATTGTGTTTAGAGGAGATAAGAAAGGGAAGTGGTGAAGAAACAAAGCAGGAAGGATTCTGTCCACCCTGAAATGCTGCTGAATATTGCCACTCAAGCAATTCAAGGTTGATAGGGGGAAGTAATATATTGTGTTAGATCAACAAGCTAGCTTCAAATGCACAATGCATTTTTTTTTTTTTCCTTCAGCTCTTGCTGTAATACAGGAATCAAACAGAAAGTAAAGGATGAGATTGGAAGTAGGGAAGGTATATGTTTTCCCCAGGGATCAGTTTTGGGGCCCGTC
>NW_010136583.1:34864-42923 GCF_000699245.1 Pterocles gutturalis | reverse complement strand
CCTATCCCAGCTGGACCCAGGACATGCAGCCTTCCAGTACTTGAAGAGATGGGGAGGGGCTCTTTATCAGGGGGTGTAGTGATAGGACAAGGGGTGACAGTTTTAAGCTGAAAGAGGGCAGATTTCTATTAGATATTAGGAAGAAATTTTTCACTGTGAGGGTGGTGAGGCAGTGGCCCAGTTGCCCAGAGAAGCTGTGGATGCCCCATCCCTGGAGGGGTCCAAGGCCAGGCTGGATGAGGCTTTGGGCAACCTGGGCTGGTGGGAGGTGTCCCTGCCCCTGGCAGGGGGTGGGACTGGATAATCTCTAAGGTCCCTTCCAACCCAAACCGTTCTGTGATTCTATGGGAAAGAACACAACGATACATGTATGTCAGTAACGTGCTGTAAAAGATTGGGGCCTAACTCTCAAACTCACACAGGCAATGTATACGAGTGAGCAGAGAAATTATTTTTTAACTGCAGCACAGGTGAACATTTCCTTTATATTGAGGAGCTCAGCTGCAAGATCCCTCTCTGCTCTCCAGTGCTAGCTCTGTTGTTACTCGCCGTATGGAAAGTAGTTTTCCTTACTTGTGCTGGATCATCATCACAGAATGGCGACAGGCACTCACCTGCTCGCATTTCTGTTTGGGCAGAATTTGTCTGCAATGAGCTAAAGACAGAAACATGAAGCCTGAGGTAGTCTGTTTGTTCGTGGTGGGGACAATGCCAAATGAAGCCTCTGAAGAAAGTTCAGTGTAGGGGCTCTTCACACGGTGATATGCACTCACATTTGACGTTTCTGTGTTGTTGGTTCAACATTGCTATAAATCTGTATGCTAAGCCAAGTATAAACCCCGTCTAGTTTGGCGGTAGTTACAGACTAGTAATCCTGCTTGAGGCTTTCAGATGATGTCATGACACATAGCTGGACTGAAGAAAGCAAAAACCGTTCAGTAATGCTGGGCTTGTGTTCTGACGTAGGTTTGGTTTAACCAGCTTTCAAGATCAGTCACATTTCAGTAAAACGGAATTTAGGAACCTTTTCAAGAAGCAGAAAGATGCTTGTTTGCATTAGCCACGCCAACGTCTGGTGTTGCTAAGAGGAGGAGCTGCTAGCAGGCGCTCTGCTCTTAGTTGCGAAGCAGATAATGCATGTAAGGCACAGTGCGTAAGGCAAGGTTTTTGCTCTAATGAAGCCTCTGCCTGACATATATTACAGCGCTGCTGCTCGGTTTCAGCACCAGCTTTCACTCCTTTGTCTATTTGTTTATTCTAACATTCAGCATGAAATTCAGCTGATGGCGTTAGGGATCAGGGCTGTTTTAGCAATAAGCTGGGGTAAGGTTGAAACAAAGTTCTCCGCAAGGTAAAGTGGAGAACAAGGTTCTAACATCCCTGGGCGCCTTCAGCTGACATTGGTGCAGCAGCTTTGAGTTCTTACTGGCAAGGAGTGGCATGCAGGAGGTGTCTGTCTCTGCAGACTGCCCAAGGAGTGATGGAGTGCCACTGCAGTGTGTAATGAATTCCTGCTAGTGTATTTGCCTGGAAGAGTGTGTGTTTTTACCAGCTTAAGTCTATAAAAATGAGATGTCTCATCTTGTGCAAGAGCTCATCAGGGTTTGGAGAACATGCACACAGTTTTCTTGAGCAAGCAACTCTCTGACCAGATTGCTCAAATCTGAAATACTTGCTGTGCTGTTAATACCACCTGCACCTTAGGAAAAACAAGTATGAAAATGCAAGCATAGATAAGGAACAAAACATTTCAGAGTTCTACTAATTTACACTTCCCAGTTTTATATGACAGATTTTTATTTCTTCTCCCTTTTAGTTGTTCTCCACTTGGTTTCCCTGTCTCCACTTAATTCTTGCAGATACGCTGTATAAGTGGTATGTTTTTCTAGGTTGTGGTACGTTTTTCTAGGTCGTGGTATGTTTTCCTAGCTCATGGTATTCAGAGGCTTTCCCCCCCCCACATATTACCCTGTGTTACATGCTGTTGCTTTGAAGCTCTCTTTGGTTACAGGTATATCCCTTGTATTTTCATGTACTTCTACTACAGTACCACAGACAACCTAGGAAAAGCTCCACTGCTGAGAGACGACCACCCATAGCACAGGGCCATCCACCTGTGGGATTTGCTGGTTGCACAGTGTAGTTTTGTAGGTTCTATACTGGTAGTGGTGTGAGATTTTTTTTCTTTTTTGGAAAAGCCCTTCTTATATTGAAGTCAATGGCAAAACTGTCATTTAATCACAAATATTCCTCTGATGCCCATGGTGTTCTGTGAAGAATTTACAAAATCTTGCCCAGGGTAACCGTCCTGACCCATCGTGTCGTGTCGTGTCAGTGAAATTTGACTCAGATCTCCTCGACCTCTTCCTGAAAAAGTTCTTCTTTCTTCACTGACAGACAAAATCAGATTGGACTGTCTTCATACACATAGCCAAGGTCATGGCTTTATGGGACAAAGTGGCTTTTCACGCTGACTGTTAGTGTTTGCTTAGCTGATATTCTCAGTCAAACTGTCATCCTGTCAGTAGCCTGGCAGTACCTCAGCAAGTTGTTAACAGCTGAAGAGGAAACTTGGTCAGTACTGGAGCTTACATGTCCTAAATGAAGATAGGATCTTCAAGAACATTCAGTGTTGACCTGTGAAGAATGGCGAGACTACCAAGACTCAGGCTGGGAGACAGTACAGCACACTGTGCAAAACACAAGAGAGTCATAGTATTTATTAGGCTCACCCTCCTTCAACCTCTTTGATAAATCGGTGGATTTACCATCCAGATATATGGCCATAGATAAAAAAGTTAATGCGAATTCTGTCCTTATCACACACTAGAAAATATTGGAATCTAGATGACATTTATGGGAGAATAGCAGTTAATAGCTGTCCAGGTGACTGAAACTGCAGTTTCAGAATGAAGCTGGTGTCCTGTCTCTGATGAACACAAAATCTGAGTTTAAAGTCATGTTGCATTCCCACAGAAGATCTGTAAAGTTCCTGATACAAAACTATTTAAAAATCATTTTATAGAACCATCATTATATACATCGTGAAAGGTGGTTAGATTTGTGCTTGAAAAACAGAGGGATGTACACAGTTCTCTGTGGGTTTAAAGGTAATTCCAGTGCCACTAAAGTGCACTAGGCTTCATTCTTGTACTTTAAAACTGCATCAGACTGCTGCGTGTATGTCTCTGAGTACAGAATATGTACATGTGACAGCCCGAGGACAACACACACGCCTGGGTTAGCCTGGGCACTGTTTCCATTCCACAGCTATAATCAAATGAAAATATGTATCAGCTTAATTTAAAAAGCAGCATTAAACTGTAATACCTAGTAGTGCTAGGACACAAGATGTGTAACAAACCACATGGGAAAGCTGTGATTACAATCTTGTGGGCTCTGCTGGGGCTGTATGACGTGCGCTACCAAAGTATGCCTGTCCTCCTTTCCTTTCCTTTCCTCCGCAAAACTAAAGTCTTATAATTGCTGCTTTCCTCTGCAGCAGCCATGGTGTTTTATTTTGCTCCGTGGCCATGCCATCAGTCCTGTCATTTAGTTCTGTTTCCGTGTAACGTTGAGGTTCACAGAGTGTGTCTCCTTCAAGACAATCAGGACTTTCCTCCAGCCCCTGCTGCGTAGCACGCTGGCTGGCAAAGGTGACACAGCGGATGGTTCATCAGGTGTGACAGCTAAAAGCACTTTCCTGCGTGATTTATTGATGGATGATAACTGGTAGAGGCTGGACTGTGTAACGGAGTAATTACCCTGTCTCTTGTAAACAATATCCTGTTCTTAAGGGCAGGCATTGAAGAATTACTGGTTGTAACCCTGCAGATTGGCACCATGTCAGCAGTTTTGGTCAACTCATAAAGCTGACAGCTTCCAGGAGCAGTGCAAGAAGCACCTTCTGTCTTTCAGCATCTCCCCCAGCCTGCTGCAGCTATAAAGCAAGGCTGTGAATGGTTTTATTGTGGATCACCAAGCTGATGCCAAGGAAAGCTAGGCCAGAGCTCTCTTCCTCTACAGATCCAAAGGGTGTGCTTGGGACCCTGTAACTCCGGCTCCTCACAGACTTGGCAACGGTCACACTGCTCTGTCCCATGGCTCAAGGGTGGGAAAGTGGCAGGTCGTGCCAAACGAGATACTCCACCACCCAGCTTGTTTGTCTGATGGACTGAGTTAAGCTCTTTCAGGGGTTATCTGGAGTCTTTGTCAGAGGCTCAGAGCAGCTCTCCTGCTGAGCTCCGGGGTGAGTCGAGGTCTAAACCCTGAACAGCTGAGAAGGGAGCTGAGGACAGGGAAGCCTTGCGGAGTGGGTGAGAGCTTGAACATGGGGAGCACACCGCCAGCGAGGCTGTGCTAAATGGGTCACTAACCACTGTACTGGGAAGAAAAGAGGCCACTGCTCGGGTGGGGAAAGGCAAGGCTCTGGCAGCTTGTTAAAAGGCTGGTGGGATGCCTGGACACCTGCCCCAGGGAAAGGAGGGCTGCCAGTGTTCCTGTGGCTACCAGGTAAGTGCTCTGGCTCCTTGGGATGCAGTCTGCAGTATTCAACTGTCCCTTACCCATGGGAGTTGGAGGGGGCTCACTTACTTCTGGGCATCACTTCAGCTCCTCTAAAGCCTGTCCCATGGGCCCGTTTTTGGGCAGCCTATAGACCCATGGTGCATCAAAAGGTATTTTAATGCCAGCCCTGTCTCTGCTGGTAAATAAATTATTACTCTTGGGGGAAAAAATAATCTATGTATGATGACATAAACCTATACACTGTAATTTAGAGTTCTAAACTACGTGATGTGGCCATCACATTGATTATACTGTAGTTATACTGTGCGGCTATTAATCGTCTCTCGGTAGGATGTGTTTTTCAGGATTACAGGTCTGTTTCATCAGGAGACTAAAAATCGTGAGTGTGTTAAACAGAAAAGCCACAACACATGCAACACTCCAACAGATTTTTTGTTTTACAAACTGACCAAAAACTAAGTTGGGCAGCAGCTGTAGACTTAAAAATTTGTCAGTAGTTGAAAGACTGCATTTTGTTCTGTTGTATACATGCAAATTCAGAGTAGGTCCAAATCCCAGAGCTTCATTTTCAGTATATATAAATGTAGAGACTAGAGACATTGTTTTTGTCTTGTGATTGGAAATATTATTTCATTAATTAAAAGAATATTCAGCTTTCACATAAGTAAGATTTCCAGCCACAGGAGAAAAATAGAAATTAGAAGAAGACTCACATGCTTTTTCTTTCATGGTTAGTAATAGGGAGGAAGGGAAAATCACTTGTGCACTTGTTCCACAGAGAAAATGAACCTCCTACGGTTTTTAGAGAGAGCTCTAGATACTAATCTTTGTGGCTGTGCACATACCCATCCTAATTCTGGTTAATTGGTGAGATGAAAATTGATTAATTTTCATACCCTAGCACAATTTAAAAATCCCCACAACCCTCCACTCTTTGCTTTATTTAAGCATCACAAATGCCATAGCTTAGTGAGTTACAAAATTACTATTGAAGTAGAATTACCAATAAGGTCTTAAAGAAAGAGATGTTTTACTCCAGTGCAAGCAAAAGTTAAAACCTTGGAGAAATCCCTATTACAATTTATTTAAAAAGTCTAGTTATTTCTATTGCTGAACAACCAGAAAAATAAATCTCTCTAATATGTTTCGGCTGTAGAAAATTGCGCACACACACACAGCGTCAGCTGTGCTCTGCTTATGCCATATCTCCTAGACTTGCTCTGTAGAGAACAGATTGAAAGAATGGAATTTGTCAGCTGGCATGTGAAAAGATGCTGGACCACAGGAAAGATATCAGGGCAACAGGTCTTTGATTTTTTAATGTATCAGATTGTTCTGAAAGAGACTTCAAGGGTTATTTAATCTGTCTGCTTGGCTAACCACAGGCTCATGCGATTCAGTATCCCTCTTGACTCAGGTGTTTCACCTGTTTTTACCTCTTCAGAGACAGAGATTCCCTGACCACAGAGGACCTCCAGTTCCACACTTTTTCACTCCTAGATTGATTTCCAAATTTCTCTCTCCTTTTCTGCAGTTTCAAACCAATGTGTTCTTGTCCTGCTCACAGTAGAGAGCAGTTTGTTTCTTTCTTCTCTAAAGCAGACTCGTGTATATGAAGACTGTTACCGTTTACACTAAATACCTCCATGTTCTTTAGTGGTGTTTTCAGAAAATCATCCTGGTTTTGTTTTTTATAGGCTTTTGCAGATCTTGTCTGGAGTCTCTTCATTTGCTCGAATGAAAGGCCCTAAATTACACAGTATTGTGCCTAGAACAAAGTGTATTTAAGTATGGTTAATTTTAATTAGCAACAAAAGTGGGAAAACCCCTGCTTTTTTGTGTTTCCGGTAAGGGTTTCCCTGAAATACGGTTTAACAGGATTCTCTTTGCCACTCTGTTTCATATTACATTCTCCCTTCCAGACAATGAAAATCAGTTTACATCTTGGAGACTATAGTTGAGTAATCATAAAATAAAATGTATGATGTCAAGATTAAGATAAACAAGCTGAAGGCAATCTGGCAATGTGATAAAGGATTGGTTGTATTGTGAGAAATGGCCAAACAGATAAAAGGGGAAACCCAAATAAGGTAAACAAAGATGAAAGCTCTAGTAATAGAGTTTTTGTTAACTTTTTTACTAGAATAATCCTTAGCTATGACAGATATTTTTTGATTGTTTTTCAGAAAACAGAAAAGTCTTTGTAAATCATTAGCTGATCAAGTGACCGCTGTACAATTATGATTTTCCAGTTACTCTATATTAATTATAGCTAAGAACCCAGGTTAAGTACTGTAATTAATTTGTTATTATTAATTATTAGTGAGGAAATCATTAAACAGTCCAGAGAAAAATAGAGATAATAAAGTTTTGTGCATTCTAGCTACTCTGTTGCGGAGTACCTACCCACTTTGATACAGTTCTTGGGCAAATAAGCTTCCCCTCAACTTTCATGAATGACAGAGCTCTTGCAGAAATCCCGGTGAGTGAGGGTGCTCTGTAGCCTGGAGGAGCCTAACACGATCCCACTCTTTTTCTTCTTCTCCCATATCTGGTATCTGCTCCTGTATGTTAATTGTCTGGAGACCACCTCTACTGAGCCCCATTTCTCACCACTGTGAAGAGCTTCCATGTGTCCCTCTACCTTGTCTCATGTCAGGGCGGGTGCTCCTCTGCGAAGCACTGACTTGCTGAACTCTTGTGGCAGAGGACATTTCTGCAGCCATATGGAAACAGGAGAATCAAGAGAGGAAGGGAATTCTCTCTTCTCCTCTGAGGCTGATCACTTGCTGCCACAGGACAGGTAGCGTATCATAGATGGATCCTGGCGGGGTTCACAGAAAACCCATTTCCCACACTGCAACCCACAAGACCACTTCACAGTGTCTTCCAGCATTTTTAACATCGGATAGCTGAAGCCAAAGGTGAGACAAGCTACAGAAGACTCTAAACTGTCCTACCGGGGATTGCTGGGTCTAGCCACAGGCACATCCAAGCTCATATCAGTGCGCTCTCCCTAAACTCCTGGTGTCCACAGAAGGGGAAATCTTGTGTGTGTAGGCTGAAAAGGAGCTGTGGGAGATTGTGAGCATGTGCCCTGCCTGGAGGTTTGGAGGATCTGGAGACCAGAGCATGATCACACTCACTATGAATGTAGCTTGTGCTATAGGATTATACCGAACGTTGTGGTTTATTTTGTGAACCCTTCAGTCAGTATGCTTGTTATAATTCTTATAGATGTCATCAGCCAGAAATCACATGAAGAATTACTTCATTTAGGAGTTCTGCTGAGATCAGGGATTATGGTAGTAGAAGGTCTGCAGTCTATTTTGATTTTGCCGTTACATCAGATAAATTACTGCTACTACTGCCCTAGTGGTTGTTTATTCAGCAAATGAACTTCATACCAATTCACTTTATTGTACTTCATGCTTTAGTGTTGCTTAGTGCTGTTTACAGTGCGACTAAGCTGGCCAAGGCTTTACCATGTTTGCATTGAGAATGCTGTGAAGAAAGCTAAATAGACTGGGGT